>NW_026860801.1:0-86096 GCF_026571515.1 Ruditapes philippinarum | reverse complement strand
ACGTGAGTCCATTTCAAAATGGTTGCGCCCATATAGAAGACGTCATTTTAGGGTTTTTTCGTCTCACAATTCCGGTGAAATGTACTCGTTAATTATAAAAATTTTGATTTATTTATTTACTTACTGATCAAGAGCTAAATGTTATCATTAAAATGAAAATGAGAATAAACTTTTTACAAAGTTGGTGTCAAAAAGGCAATTTTTTACTAGGCACAAAACTATTATTAAAAAAATAAATTCAAAATCATTTTAAAGCTAAAATTCGCAACCGCTTTTATTAAATTCTTAACATAAAGATTAAAATTAAAAACCATGATAAACCCTGTGTATTTTTTAAGATAAAAAAAAGAACACTAAGGATTTGAATTAATAGCTTTTCCAATAAAGTGCCGTATCTTAAACCGCGCGTTCCCTAGGGAGCGGGAAACACTAGCTTAGAATATGAAAACAATATCAACAAAGGAAAGGTGGCGTTCAATGAACGTAACCCCCGCATGACCCAGCTAGGGAAGACTATAAAAAAAATGGTTCTTTAAACTAATTAAGGTTTAAATTTAAACAACAATTCTTTAGTTGGTTCTTGAATTCTTTTTTTTTTATGTCCATTAGTATGTATCACTTCTATTCAAAAATAATTAAATTGACCAGGTTCGATGGGATACAAGAATATGTTACCCTTCTTAATCAAGGTGTATCTATAGTTAAGAATAATTTTGACACTATTGTCTGGCTTAAATTTGATTGTGATTTTTTCAATTTTGATAAGGATGTTTTTTTTTTGTTGTTTATTATTTAATGGCCGGCATTTAATTTCTCCTGCTGCCAAAAGTGTTTAGACGCCTAACCTTTTTGATGTCATAGAAAAAAGAGTCTTTAAAATTTTGAACAATTTCGGGTCCATTATAGAGCAGGTGATTTGGAACTGTCGTATTTGGTAATAAACCTGACTACATTGTTTTGTGACAAAAATATTAGAAAATTATGATCCGGACTTTATGTTCCGATAATCACCTTGCAGGGCCTCGCTGGATAATGTGTGCAATACACGCGGTCACCAAAATGCTTGACTTGTGTAAAGCAAACCGAGTTTGCGGGTAGCTAACGGGGAGATTAGGCCAGTTAGTAACTTCTTGTGGTTTTACCTATTATAGCCGCGGGCGCGCATAGTGTAATTGATTATTTACTCTAAAAGAGCCCGATTTTGATACGCCTTAGTTGTTCGAAATTTGCCCCTTTTAATATATTTAGTGATCATGCTGCTTTGGAGATTAGGATGGAGCGATTAAACCATTAACGGGGATATTGGTTTTAATAAAAATGAATCTCGCGTTCACCACAGTTACAAAATGGGAACACGGAACACAAACGAAATCTTTCGGGGCCGGCCTTATAACCTAAATTTACCATTTCAATAATCTTATTGTAAGTGCGGATTGTAGTGATTTAAAAATAGAATTTAGATTAACAGTGGATATGGTTTACAAAACATCATTTCGGAAGTTGGGCGTCGCCTCTGTTCAAACTCGTGAATTTAAAAAATAATGTACCCGCCCAAGCAAATTTCAAATATAGGTATAATAAGGAATGTGTCGACCATTAAGAATACTTTTAAACGCGCGTTTGCACAAACTTAAACCCAGTCCCCAGGTCCGAAATAAAATCTAGAATTTTGGAAACTTTGCAAACAAGCGTAAAACTGATACGTCTAATCTCTCCTCTCAGTGAGCAAAGAAAAAGAGCGCTACCAAGTTGAAAAAGGTGGAAAGCTTTCGGAGTTAAGAAAAAGTAAAACCGGTGAGTTTTGGAAATATTTTAAAATTAAGAATCATCTGCCAAAAATGAAGTATAAACAGTAGAGCATTTTAAAAATGATTTTATTTGGTTTTGTTTATCAGGCTTATTTTTTATAAGATAAAGATTCCAACGGCTCCGCACTTCAACAACCGACCAATGTTATAAATGACGTTTAAATTTTAACGTAAATTAAATGATTTAAAATTTACATGATCCTACATACGGTTTGAGCTTAACCCTTACCTATCAACTAGGGGAGGTAAACCGCTTTCAGTCCAAGCGACTCGGCCGAAACAAATTTCCCATGTTTCCCAGTGACAATATTTTAAGATTGAATACTTAATCGAATCGATTGATATTCATTGGTAGGCCAAATCTAAACCAGATCTTTTTAATATTGTTTTTTTAATTTATTTCCCAGATATATGGGCACAGGTTATTATTAATACCCGATCCCACAAAAAAGGGAAGTAAAAAAATGACCCTAAAAACTATAGGGGCATTACCACTTTTGAGAAACCTTGGAAAAATTATTCCTCTGGATGTTGTAACAAGCTAGGGTTGAAAAATGGTTCTGAAAGTTTATTAAATTCTATCTGGACGCCCCAGTTCCCGGTTTTTCAAAAAGGGTCCACCACTCTAGATCCTATATTTGCATTACATAACCTAATAAAACATGTTTTTCGCCCAAAGGGGTACGTTTGCCCGCATTGTGCATTTGAAGATTCTACAAAAGGCTTTTGACTCCGTTTATCGCAGCTCACTGTGAGTTTTATAAATTGTTTCATCTTGGGGGTTGGGATGGAAAACTTTTAAAAAATTTTTAGGTCATGTATAATATAGTTTAAGTTCTTGTGTTAAAACATTCTGATTCCTTTCTGATTTTTTTAAATATTTCCATTCATTGAGGCAAGGCCTAAAATAATTCGCCAGTTCATAGTTTTGGGCCCTTTTTCTTAAAAGACTTGGAACTTTTCCCTGCAAAAGGACCATTTAAATCAGGTTTATCATTTTTTATATGTCCTTTATCATACTCCTTTCGCCGATTGCATTATGGCAATTATTGGCCATTCTGTTGAAGATTTGCAGGCCAGTTTAGACAAATTATACGAATAGTACTGCCAGTACTGGGGGCCTACAAAGTCAACACATCTAAGACCAAATAGTTAATTGTTTCGTCGTAGGGTGGGCCTAAAATGTAATGAGCGCTGGCATTTCAATAATGTGCCTCTAAAATTTAGTTAAGACTTTCCCAAAACCCCGTAGGGGTGGTTTTTAATTATACCCGGCTCATATCTCCAGTAATTAAATAACCAAAGTACATTATCGGAAAGGGCCGCTTTTAAAAGCCTCCTATACTGCTTAAACTAATAAAAACAATAGAACTTAAAGCCCTTCGATATCCGCTTCAATTGTTTTGATGCTTTTGTGGATCTATCTTTAAACTATTGCCTGCCCGGGTTTGGGCTTCACTAAGGAAAGATTTATAACCCGTGTAACTCTCTACTGTAAAACGATTTTGGGGGGGTTAAATTAAAAGTATACAAGTAACGTATCGGTTTCTACGGGGAATTAGGGACAGGTATCCGTTAATTTATTTCATTAGGATACCACAAATAATTTAAAGTATTGGTTTAAAAATTTAAACTGAAGACGGATAACAATTATATTAAAAAATGCAATTTACGAAAGCCCGTGACAAATGTAAAATGGGCAAAATAACCTGGGCCATGTAAAATTTAAAAAAACTGCTTGCCCGGTTTACTTGGGGTTTTGCCGAAATTTATGGAATTTTCCCGATAGTGTATTGTTAAAAAACAGTTCTTACCTGTTTTTTAAAAAAAGACTTATCATTGTTATTTTACAAGAAATGGCCGTTTGCGATTGTATCTATAATGGATTGATTGTGCTCAGTCAATTCTATATCATATGTAAAAGATCAGTTCTTTATGAAATTTATATTTAGATAAGATTAAAATTGGTAAAAAATTCTTTTCAGAAGCGCTCTTACACGCCTTTCGAGTGTGTCCTTTCTCACAGACTTTAAGAAAATTAGTTCCGGAATGTTATGGTCGAGGCCCGTGTAGAACGCCCGAAAGAACTTGTCAATTTCTGTGATTACTAACGAACTCGAAGACGAATTTCCCATTTTTGTTTTAAAATTTGCCAGTGCTTATTGAAAATCCTACGCGTATTCAATACATTAAGCGCGATATTTTTACATTTAGCCTGTATGGCCAAAAATTTATAGAACTAACATCTTAAAAGTTCAAAAGAACTCCGTACAAACTTATGAATTATTTTTTTGTAAAAAAAGGCCCAAACATTCAAACTCGAAAATGGATTACTTCAGAAAATCTTTCAATAGTATTATGAGCAGTTTTGATTATATATACCTTGATGTTTTTTTAGTATATTATTAAATAAATAATTTATTAAACAAATTCGATTAAAAAAGCGAAGTTATTAGTTTGTTCTTTCCGCTTTTAAATTTAGTACTCTTTCATTTATTCATTTACAGAAGTAATTTAAAGAAATGGATTATATAATTGATAAAAATGGAGTTTTGTCATTTAATGTAAATGTATCACATTTGTTAGGTATTAAATTATCCCATTGCTCAGTTTGTTATTGATTTGTTTTTTCTTTATGTGTAAATTGTAAAATATTGTACCCATAATTATATTTAAAAATGCTTGTTTAATAAACGATGTACCTAATGTGTGTACAAAAAGTTATGAAAATAAACTCTGTTTCTGTTCTGTTCTGTTCTTATTTCGGGTGCGATGTCCTCCGTGCGTTAAAACTTTTCCGTAGGTTTCAACTTTCACAAAAAAACGGCCAACAAATACTACTTTACATGCAAATCTGACAAAAATTATATAGGAAAAGGAAAACTGATTCACTATAAGGGTTCAGAATTGGGTTTTGCTTTTACCCGTGGCTACTTTTGACTAACTCCCTGGTAATGAGAGAAACGACCTTTCAACCGTTCGAGGGGAAAATGGTAAATTAAAAAATTTTTAGAAGATGTATATAATTAAAAAAAAAAAAAAAAAAAAAAAAATCATTGCTTTTTCTAGTTTGAGCAATCCAAAACGTAGGCCTTTACACTTTAAGTTTTTGTAAATACAATCTAAACTTTTCCCGCTTCACCCAATTCAACAAAATGGTCAGTGATTTCACTGATTTGATATTATTAAGAATTAGTTTGAATAAATTGAATTGGAGTGTTCAATAAAGGCGACCCAATAAGTGTGGTTTTTAGGACTCCAAGTGTTAATTATAATTATTATGTTAATATGAAGGGGAAATCGAGTCAAAGAGAAACACCGAGTGGACTTTTCAATAATTTTAAGCCTTCCTAAAAAATTTAAAAAAAAATATTCAGTTGAAAAATACAATAGATCTATTTATATTTTTCGGCGGGAGAAAAATATGGCATATTGTATATTTTGAGCTAAAATAGTTAGGATTTACAAAGTCATCTGTAGGGGAAAAATTATTTTCTAAGAAATATGTAAAATAGTTTAAAACATAAAATTCAAAACGAAGGTAATTATGTTTCAATGGAAGAAAGTATTGTACTTTTGTAATTCGTTTCATTAAGTTGTGTTTAAAAATTATCTAGATGATCTAAATTGTTATCAAAAGTTTTATTATTCATATATGAATTGAAGTTGTATTTTTACAGTTAAGTTGCAAAATCTGGGGTTATAACAAAAATTATTTTAAATTTCCATCAAGACAAATTTATCTCAACGCTTTTTTAAAATTATTGTTTGAGGTTACATAAATGCCAAAGCCGCGCTCTGTCAATGCCGCAACTGGAATCGCCGAGGCCATTTTTGTTACGTTCATATATTTCGTTAAATTTTGTTGACGTTTAATAAAGTTTCGTCCTGGAATTTCCTTTTCAAAGTTATAAGCCATTTGATGTTTGACAAACTAAAATTTGGATTGGGCCCGTTCTTGAAATTATTGGATTTTGGAAACATAATGGGAATTATTTGATGTGTTTCATTTACATATTTCATTTGCAACCTAGATAACTCCACCCAAATTTGAACAATGTTTTAATTTAATGAGACGGATTAACAGTTTAAAAAATCTGGATCATCATAAGTGTAGGAGTCATGTCATTTAGGAGTTTCGAAAGTAGAAAAAATCGGATCTACGGGAACTGGATAGATACTGGGCAATGAAGGAAACTTCAGAAGGGGACGTTTTATAATAGATCTATCTATTCCGAAATTCATAAAGGAATTCTATTCACCTTTAAAAGTTAAGTGTAATTTCTAATATTTTTATCCCATTTGACTCGGTGTTCTTTGTTGCCCTTATTTAAAAATAGTTTTTCATTTTTTTTAAGTTTTTCATCATGCATTGGCAACTTAACTTTTAATTTTTGTAAGATCTAGCTTTGTAAAAATAATTCTGAAACGACCCCGAGAACCTCATGTATAATTTTAGAAACATGACACTGCTTTCTCCCGTTATCTTCAAAATGAAGAGTACTTCGGCAAATGGCTACGGAAAATAAACAAACAGAGATTTTTCCTAGATTAAATAAAAATTTGCTTTCAAAAGAAAAGTTAGACATTTTAGAGTAAAAATCCCTGAAAAAATTCTCGAGGGTGACTTTTTTTTAGTTTTACAAAAAATAGTTTAAAATTTTTATTCAATCTCGTTTTTGTTAATTCATACCAGGCAAAAGTTCATTTCCATTTTCAATGGGACAGACTATAATTTCCTTCATTCAGAAAACTTTTGCACGGGAAAAAGTTACCCTTTCTAAGCATGTAAATTCTAACAAAGCTTTTTTTGTACTAACGGTATTGTTAAACATTATACTATTGTGGACCGTGACGAAGTTCTGTAGAACCCACTATCTTTTTTTTAGACAATATGTTATGTCAGTTTGGTAATACCCTTATTAAAACAGTCACGATGAATTCCTTATTTTGGGTAAATTAAAAAATTTGTGCACCCCTGGGGTTGCCGATTTGTTTTTGTTACTGCTATGAAAGTGATTTTATTTGAGTCTCTCTGAAGAATAAACAACAAGATGTTATAGTTGCATTTAATAATACTTTCCAGAATACCTTTGATATATTTTTTATTTAGATTTTAATCCTTATTTTGATCAAATGGTGTCTGACATTTATCCGCATGAACTACAACTTTAATAAAAACGAACTCTTGAAATTTTTAGTACATCATTTTTGGATCTTCAAGATTACTATCAACAACAATTCTATTCACACGGAAATCTATGATAAAAGAGATGACTTTAGACTTTGTATAGTTAATTATCCACATTTAGATGGAGACGTACCCCATGCAACATCTTACGGGGTTTATGTTTCTCAGTTAATCTAGATTCGCTAGAGCTTGTAGCAACGTAAAGGATTTCACGAGCGAATATTTTTATTACCAGCAAGCTTTTTAAAACAGGGCTACCGCTATATAAATTAGGAAATATTTTACTAAATTTCTTGACAATTGTAACTTTGATTTAATTTCTAAATCCAATAGTGATTTAAAAACTCTTCTGCGACAAGGGATTAGCCAGCCTGGTTTTTATGGCGATTGATTTACAAACTTCGTAAGATTTGGGTCATGGTAATTTTTCTGCTGTTTTTACTAAAATCATTAAAACGTTTTATTAGAAGAGGTTTATGAAAACCTTACTATTTTAAGACATACTGCATGTTTAGTGTTCAACCATTTTACAGTTGGACACTACGCTTCCCTCTTTTGATTGCATTTGACGGACCAAGTAGGAGACGCTATGATGGATAGTTCGTAAAGCCCTTTGGGACTGCATTGTCTTAATGTTCGTCTTCTGTCTTGCTTCGTCGGGCCCTTGTAGGTGACTTTCTTGTTGCTCTGTCTTCCTTTAGGACATTGAGTACTTTTGTTATGGTCATTGGGTTTACTTTTATATGTTTCTACATGATCATTTTTGTGTTTTACTTATTTAACCTTTTGTAACCATGACAACTGTTAGAATTTCACTTGGCGGGATTCATTTTATTTACACTGTCTCTTTTATAGGAACATGGTGGGGCTAAGAGCGAGGTTTGGTGCACCATTAACCGGTTTAAACTCCCAAGCAGTCATTATTATGCTGATGACCGTCCTAAGGCGGCGCCCCACTCTGTTCCTCAGATGTATGTCTATGTTGTTTTATACTGTTTTGGTGACACTTGCCTGTGTCCCTTGTTGTTTTCTCGTCTACGGTAAGTATCTTCCCCATTGCCTCTAGTTTTTATTTCTTTGATCACCCCCCCTTCCCCCGGTCTCCTGTGCCCTTCCCCTTTGTGGGCCTATTATTATTTTCTTTGAATTCCTAATCAGTTACAAATTATTTATCATTTAATGATTAACCTGTCCGTGCTCTGTCTTTGCCCTGTCTTGTTTTGATTTGGGGTCCGCCTGGGCTCCTTGCCATTGGTTCTTGTTGCTGGGTCATATGGGGGTTGCGTAGTTAAAGATTTATACTTCAAATATAAGTTCAATTATGTACAGTTATGATATTTTGATAATTTACTTTCTCTCACAGATAGCAATTACTGAGTTCTGTTTAATGAACTACCATTGATAGTTTAGCAGGCATTATTTAATGCATTTATATAATCATCAGTAAGGCAGATAAGTATAGCGGCTGGAAGCCCGAACTATCATTTTTGAGGAGTTATAGACTTCAAACAAAGATCAATAAGGGCAGACAGACAAGGTGGCGACTATAATTATACTCTTTTTTTCGGAAAGCTAAAAATCTTGGGTTATTAATCCGCTTTCCCCCCGCTTTTTTTCTCTCGTTATGATTCACTAATTCTTATGTCCGAACATTTCAGGCTGATAATTTACTCAATAGATAATAATCTGCATATTTTGTGTGCATGAAAAAGGTAAAATGTTTGTTCTTTTTTATTTAAGTATGTTATGAAAAAGCAAAAAAAAAGCAAAGAAATCCTTACAAAAATTTCAAGAAAAAATCAAAACATGTATTAAATCCATGTTTTACAGCTCTAGTCTGGAGATTTTTTTAACGAACTGGATGAACTGCAACAAAAACAATTAAATATTTCATAAGAAGAGGCAGTTCGCGTGCAATGATCAAATGACATATGTCATTGAATTTATTTTAAGCTTTTCAAATTAAATGTCGCGAAAACAAGCTTAAAGACTATACTGCATTAATACAAACTGGCGGAAATAATACTTACTCAAGTTTACCTGAGTTTTATAAATCAAGACGGACATATTGTAGTTTGGATGAGTTGCTCAATAATATTTTACAATTATTGACAACTGAGCTGTTGAATATCATTTCATTATCCTTTGAACAGGCTTAAGTACTGTTAAAAATTAAAGATATGATATGACATCCAATTAGAATTCAGAAACACTTTTCATCACAGCGCCATTTTCGACCAAACCTCGTGACACAGTCCTCAACGGACATGTTCGAAGCTATAGATGGTTATTTCATTTCATCATTAAGAGCGCCAACACTTTCCAGTCACACCTTCGTACTGACTGAAGATTCTAAAATGAAAGGTGACGTGTATGTCTAAAATTTTACTTATTAATTCTTTTATATAGAATCAATGAGAAATGTTGATTTAAATGTTTGTCATGAACAGTCTGAATTAATAAGCAGTAAAATGTCTGATTATAGTTTATTATGTGTTGTTTCAATAAAATTTTTGTCTGTAGGAAAAGCATATGATTTGAACATGTATTTATTTCATTGTCAAATTTATTATACTTTGACAATGATGCTTGAAAAGCAGTCCAGTAATGTTAAAGCACACTTAAAATTTCTAGAAATGGTAAAATCAACATATTTTCCTAATAACAGACCTTATTTATCTATGATCACTAACTTCGTTTCCATGAGCCTATAGTTCAATTGCGACAAAATTTCAAAACTGTCCTCAATAAACTTTGCAGTCCAAATTCAATAAACTTTGCAGTCCAAATATTATTGTTTCATTAAAACTGACTTTTCGCTTTTTAACCTACTTTATCTTAAAAATGGATTGGTAGAAGAATGTTATCAAAAGTATCAGTGAAATCTCCCCAAACGACCACCTCTCACCAACAGCCACCTCCTCCCATTAGCAAGTAATATTTCCCCCTATAGTTTTTCCTTTATAACTTATCTTTCGCCAATGGTAACCTCTCAACTCCGGCCAATCACAAAGGACAACATGATGCCTCTCAAATGGCAAGCTTACGAAACGTCAGTGTTACTACTCAGAAATGAAAAATGGAAAAATGTAAATGATTTACATAATAATTCAGGTATAACAACTCTGGCGACAATGTTTTAAACAAGACATTGTTTATTGAATACACTTAGCAATAATTCCAACACTCCTGTATTGAATTTTTTATTAAAAATAATGGACAGCATAACAAGTTAAGACACATTTAAGATCTTAACTATATCAGTTATAAAAGCATACTTTTTACAATTTAAAATCATATATCCATGACATCTTAAATGCTCTAAAAAATTCACAGTACATAAAGATTGTACCAAAATTTCATTTTGTTTCTATCAAACGCATTTGTGATTCAAATAACGTCTATTTGATATACACTTTGCAATGGAAATCACTACCACTACACACATTTAATAGCAAAGACCTTCCGCGGAATCAATCAGACTATTAAAACCCTGTCTTTGTGTTAGGCTTTATCCTGCCTTTCTATTCTAACCAGCGAAAAGTCAAAGCTGATTTCCCCCGAAATTTTCCGAAGATAAATTTTACAAAGAATGGTAAACACCAGCGCATCATATCTCCAGATGAGCAAATATATGTCGACAAAAATAAACTTGAGAAAATGTTAGAAAATTAAAAAGATTTTAGATTAATATAATAATTTACACGTAACGCGCAATTGAAAACTGAACTTTCAAAATTGTCACCATTTTCTACAGCGTTAGTTACGCACTAGGGGCTATGTTGACATCTGTTTGGTAATTTATGTCTATTTCAAGTGCAGTTTGCAATGCGTAAATTACTTTCTTTGTTCACTCACTTTATTTAACTCTTGAATATATCTTAGAAATTTCCATGAAAATAAGCATGTATCTGAAGGCATGTTGGTTTAAACTTTAAAGTGATTTTGTATTGATATAATCCAAAGACAGCATATACAAGTACTTAAAGTGGTTTGGTCTACAAAGTGCGCATTTTTGAATAGCTATATATATGTATCTCATACTTGTCAATAATATACATATATAAGTGGTGTGAGACATAGTATCTCGTGCGCACGAGATAAATAAAACACACACATGTCAGCTTTGAGCCACCGTATAAATGTACAATTTGTCACTATTAACATGAATGGGTCTTTATTGGAATGTATGTGAAATAAAAGTTTAAACATACTTATTTAAGATAATAAATAATTATTTTGATTAAGTATTTCGCATCAGACATTATTTCACACCACTTATATATGTATATTATTGGCAAGTATGAGATACACATATATAGCATTTATGGTCCTTCGGAATCATTGATTCTAGCCATTTAACGTGTTGAAAGCTGAGAACCGCTCAATCCGGGGCTAGGGGTGTGCAGAATTTTGCACTTTTTCATATTCGTTCATGTGCAAACTCAATCAAATTGAGTCGGTAATTTTCATTTTATGTTGCTGTTATTAACGCTTACGAGGTATATTTTTTCCAGATTTTAGTAGTTAAACTCACTTAAACCACGGCAGAAAGCCATATTGAACTTTACCAGAACACAGTTCGGCCACCGAATTGTATATGGGCAGACTGTCAAGCAGTTTACCAGTATTAGGTACCGTGACTTCTGGGACTTATAACTTTTGTACATACTAGAGCAAAGGCACAGTGCAAATGACCGTAAGAAGGATAACATCTTAAATCGCAACGGTAGTGGTCCGAACCATCCAGGAATCGATCATTGGTCTCCACATTCACAACCTAAAACTAGCTGTGCCTTTTGAGCTAACCGGACAGCACCTTGAACGCTTAATATAACGAGACGCCGGTATGAATAGTTTCAACAGCTTAAGGGCATTATGTTATGTTAGGCATCTTCCCGCCGAGTTTAATGGTTTTCATAAAATACAATAAACAGTATCTTTGCACATAATATTAGACGTGGACAAAGTAACTTGCTGAAACTTTTCATCTCAAAAATGCAAAATGAAATCAGGATATCTCATTGACTATTATTAAAGTAGTTAATCAATCTAAAGGATTTTTCTGAAACGTAGACACATTCTAATACCTAAATAATCTGAAGGAGTTTAAGATACTTAGTTTAAACTTACTTTTCAAGTGAACCGTGCTTCCTATTATTAAACCTTTTACAACAGTTAATAATATTTTTAAAATTCAAATCATTCTCTTATGAACTGCTTATTTTACATAACAAGAGCTGTCACAGGAGACAGCGAAGCTCGACTAATAAAATACTGGACTCAGTAAGGAAGACAAAACTATGAAAGAAAAATCAATTATGTATAATTATGTATTAAGTTAAAGCAAAAATATAACATTGTTAACATAAATTCCAAGATCAAGGATTTTTTTTTTTTTAGAATAGTCCATGCTAGAGTTATGAAACCTTGTCACACAACACAATGTGTGTAATGATTAGAAATATATATTTGAAGTAGATTCCTTATAAAGTAAAGAAGTTATATTTCTTAAAAAAAATCCTAAGTTAAAAGAAAGATAAATATGTAAATATTTCTTCAAGAGTTATGAACATAGTCACATAAAATGTAATTGATGATAAGGAATACGTATTTGAAGTTTGAGGTAATTATACCTTTAAAACTAAACAAGTTATACATGTAGTAAAAATAACATTTTTCTAGTAAAATATCTAAGTTGATGGGGTGATGATTCTTGCAATATTGGTGCTAGAGTTATGAACCTTGTCACATAACATGTGGTTAATGATTAGGTACTGTGACATATATTTTAAGTATGAAGTTGATCCCTTAAGAAATAAATAAATTCTAAGTTCAAGGGGAGATAAATCTGAAAATATTGGTGCTAGAGTTATGAACCTTGTCACAAAAGATGTGGTTGATGATAAGGTACATATATTTGAAATACGAAGTTGATCTCTCAAGAAATAAAGAAGTAACATTAAAAAATAGTATTTTTGAGGAATATTCTATGATAAGGAACATATATTTGAAGTTTGAAGTTGATACCTTAAGAAATGACAAAGTTATAGTGAAAAATATTTTACTGCACCAAAACATTAATCTGAAATCTGGACGCTGACGCCGACGCCGGGGCGAGTAGGACAGCTCTCCATATACTTCGTATAGTCGAGTTAAAAATGGACTGAGTTATAAATGGTATATCATAAGTTTTGTCTAAAACAACAAGACTACCAATAAAGCGCACGGTCACAGAAACTCATGTGCATAAGAAAACCGAAATACACCACATTAAAAACTCCAAAGTCTACTGTTGATTGCAGAAGTTCATGGTATTATATGATTATTGATGTGTATGTCACTGGAAGATAACAAGATTGCATTTTTGAAAAAATGCTATGCAACCACATTAATACAACACTAAATAGTAGTGTAGGAGCAGATTTGTCTATATACAATTGAAGATTGTCATAATGCATAGATCCCTGACCTTATCAGATTAGTGGTTATATCTATTGTTATTCAAAAAAAAAATATCAGAGTAGAAATATCAATGCAGCTGAGTCCAGTGAATTTGTAGTGAAGGTCATATTTTCACGCAGGCTAAATTCCATGACTACATCAAAGGAAAACACAGTAAGTCAAAATCTAGGTCAGCTGATATCAAAGTTCACTTTACATCTTATTCTGTGCTGGTTCAAATTTCATAGCTGTACATCAAATGACAAGAAAGTAGGTCACATCATCAAAATCTAGGTCTCTTGATATCAAAGTTCAATTTTACAACTAAAACTGTGCACATGGTCAAAATTTTATTGCTTGACATCAAAGGACAAGAAAGTAGGTCACTGTCCCCTTGGGCAAGGTAAAATTTTGACAAAAGGGTTAATTTCAGAAAAATCTTGATACAGGTCCACCAAACAACAAATATCTAAGCTGTGGCTTTCTCCAATTCAGAAAACATTTGTTTTGGATATGTTCATAATGAAAATCAATGACCCCTGGGGCGGGGCCATTTTTTATCCCAGGGCTTTAATTTGAACAATCTTGGTAGAGGTTCACTTCGCAAAGACTTATGCCAAATATTCAACCTCTTGCCTTTGTCGATTCAGAGAAAAATTTTCAAGTTTTTATTTTATACATATAAGGAAAACTATCGCCTCTGGGGCAGGGCAATTTTAACACTAGGGGCATAATTAAAACAACTTTAGTAGAGGACCCATACATGATATTATATACCAAATATCAAAGCTCTAAGCCTTGTACCTTCAGACAAGAATATTTTTTACTTTTTACTATATGTACATAGTGAAAATCAAATACCCCCGGGGTTGGGCCAATGTTGGCCCCAGGGCTATAATTTGAACAATCTTGCTCGAGGACTACACAATGTTTCATGCAAAATACCTCTAGCATTTGTCAATTTAGAGAAGAAGATTTTTTAAGTTTTTACTTGATTGACATATCACGAAAACCTATGACCCCAAGGCCTGGGCTAATTTTGACACTAGAGGCAAAATTTAAACAACTTTGGTAGAGTACCTTTAGATTATATCATATAACAAATATTAAAGCTTTAAGACTAGTACCTTCAGACAATAAGATTTTTTATTTTTTTACTATATGTACATAGTGAAAATCAATGACCCCAGGGGCGGGGCCAGTTTTGACCCCAGGGCTATAATTTGAACAATCTTGCTAGAGGTTCACTACACATATTTCATGCAAAATATCTAACCTCTAGCATTTGTCAATTGCGAGAAGAATTTTTAAAAGTTTTTACTATATACATATTAGGAAAACCTATGATCCCCGGGGCGGCGCTGATTTTGACACTAGAGGCAAAAATTTAACAACTTTGGTAGAGTACCTATAGATGATATAACATACAAAATATCAAACCTCTAAGCCTTGTACCTTAAGACAATAAGCTAAGAACCGCTCAATAGCGGTTTTAAGTTTTAACTATATGTACATATAGTGAAAATCAATGAACCCATGGCAACCAGATTTCTGCATGGAATAAAATTCTTTGAACAATTTTGGAAGCCCTTCACTTAAGAATCAATCCTTTCAAGTTTGGTTGAAATTGGACTAGTGGTTTTTCACAAGAAGATTTTTTTAGTTCACTATATAATCTATAGAACACATACATTCACATGCAAACGCGCACGTGCACACGTACACGCGCACGCGCACGCGCAAACACACACACACACACACAGGTGAATGCCTATTTGCCATCGCATCGCAGATGCTGCGGTGGCATAGAAATAAATATAAATAGATAAATAAATAAATATAAAATGAATAAATGAATGAATGAAAGTAAACCATTATTAAAATAAAGGTTAACAACAAATAGATACAAAAGATAATAAACTTATATATGAATTTTTTATGGCTCCTTTTTATAATGAATCCATCTTGTTACAAAGTTATGACGGTCGATTAAAACCAAATACCAAGGAAATGATTATTAATAAGTGTTCTTAATTAGTGAATTTGTGCCGAGCATATAAAAAGTGCCGTGCATAAAGAAATCGTATGAAAACCCTTACGGACAAATACATGCATCTTTTACAGTCCCATTTGTTTCGATAATTGAGTACCGAAGATCTGTTTGAAGGACTTTGATTGAATACTGGTATTTAAATCAACCCCAGATCCTTACGACGGTAAAGATAGGGTCAACATCTGTATAAAAATTAATGCCGGCGGTATGTGGGGCTACCAGGATAATGTTGAGCTTAGTAAACCCGAAACAACCACTCTAATAGTGAGATTATAAGAGAATAACATGTTACTGTCTTTTGATAGTAATTTCATTAGACGAAACTGATACGGGCAAAAAAAGGGGCGAGGCTTGTCGATCCAAAACATCCCTATAAATCATATAAATGACGAGAACAAAGATCAACAAGATAAAGGCAACGTTCACAGCCCTCGCCACATCCCAGCAACAACAGCATAGCATCAAAATGACACCGAACCAAAACCGGAAGAGGCCGGAGGGGTGACGAAAGGAGGGAAGGAACATCAATAAGTGAAATTATAAGAACTAAATGGGGGTCATACGTAAATCAAAGCGACAAGGGGTGTAACGTGGAAAAAGGGATGTGGAGGGGTCAGGGCACTTTGCCATGTTACTGGCAAAATAGTACTGTCTCACGTTAGTGCTATCGCATTCGCCATGTTACTGCTACCATAGTATTATCGTGCTTCTCGTTTGTTTTCCAGAGAAACGCGCTGGTCCTAACGGAACACTATAGTTAATTTTAAATGATATTTTGACACCCTTCGAACTCCGTCAGATGAAAATTTAATTTAAAATGACTTTGATCAAGATTTGTACCGATTCTCACAACAATGTTTAGTTCTACATACAGGTTTAAACTCCACTGCGTTGGTTTTCAAGTGGCCAATTAAAATATATTTTAAGCTGTTGTCTACTGATTTCCTTTTTTTACAAAGTACAATGCAGTGCATAAAATAAGAAATGGAAAACTAAACAAGACAAATACACATTGCAAACATACAAAAGAAGTGTTATATGATGCACTTAACTATGTGTTGAAGTTAACGCAACAAATTAAACAGTCAAAATCGCAAAGCAATTATGTGTTTGTAAACAAACTAATTTTCTTAACGATTAAAGATCACCGTTCCATCAACGAAAATGTTATTTGTTTGGCTACAACCTTTTCAACTTGCTCATTTCTAGCCGTTTTGGTAAAAAAAAATTAAAAAAAAACTTAGCTAAAATCACCAGGTAAGTGCATGCGCTGGTATGCTCATCGTTATCACCATTGTTATCAACAGCCATTTATACCTTCATCCTTCATCATCGATATATCGACCTATAGTATCCCTTTTGCTTCTATGTCTTACCGATGATATGTTAACAGACATCATATATGTACTTATTTCACATTATGCATACAAATAAACCTTGATCAAAATGCTGATGTTGGCATTTTCCCAATTACCTTTCTACTAAACTGTTTTGAATATCAGAACTATATATTAAACTAGTTCATAAAACAAATACATGTATATAGCAAGAGATGAGATTATAATCAAACTCATTTATATGGAACCATCACGAGTTGACCAACCCCTTTTAAAATAAAAAAAATGTTGTAGTTACACATGGTGTAGTGGCAATTTATATTTATTTCATATCCATCTTACCTTCTCTTTCCTATGGCATATAAACTATCGAAACCTACTGTGTGCGAATGAACATAAAAGCATCAAACATATGAGATACATAGCGCTGCATATTTAAAACTACAAATTAATACTTTTAACAGTTTTGACTTTATATTGAGATGCCTATGAGATATTAACTTAACCCTCATTTATTTTTTTGCAACAAATAATAGGTGAAGTTGTTAACAATTAATATTTTCGATATCAATGCAAAATGGATAAGTGTACGTGAGACACATATTTATGAGATTTAACCATTGTGAACGTTCCTACCATCTACAATGTTTAAACAGAACTTAACTAAGTGAAGCTCCGAGTTTTTCTCGTTTGGATGATATAAGGGAAAACCGCTAGATTGCCTAAAAAGAAGGCCTGGTTAATTTTTTAGGGAAGTAGACAGCTTTGAAAATTATTCAAATAGGCTAAAATTACTGTCAACTGAATTGAAACTAAGGGGCGAGGGGTCAAATCCTAGAAGGGATATCTTTTTTTCTCTTTAACATTTTTTATATATCTCTCTGATCCCTTATGAAAAGAAGAAAAAAAGTTTTTGATTTAAATTATTGTAGGTATCTATTGGCCAAATATTGCGAAACTCAAAAGTCAATATGGTACCAGATTTTTTCAAAGTCCAATAAAATAAAAGCTACCCCGTACCAAAAGGAAAGGTTTGCCGCAAATTCGCCGCAACTTTGCCGCAAATTCGCTGCAAACCTTTTAGTTCGCCAAAACACTGTGTCAAGTGTTTGCCAGATATCGCCACTAGTGGCAACTCTGTGGCAAACATTTGGCGACTTTGCGGCGAATTCACCAGAATATTAAGTTGTTCGCCAAAAGTTTGCCAGAAACTTTCAGTGGAAAACTAATTTGCCAGAGATTGCCAGAATCTTTCTATCAAAAAAAAAAATTCGCTGAAAGTTCACCAGAAACTTTTCTATAAAAAAAGTTTGCCAGATAATCGCCACAAACATATCAGTTCTGAAAGTTAATCCAACTTTGTTCAGTAAATAACTATTTTGCCAAGGAATTATATTATTATGCACATATAAAAAAAAGTCCTTCATGTACCTACCTATAACCACGGATTTAAATGTCAATTAAAGTCCGTGCTATAACCTACCTACCTACCTACCCAACCTTATTTTAATGGGTCGGGAAGTGGAAACAAACAAATTTTTATTTTTTGCCTAAGAGTTATCAAATTGAAACATCATATGTATCATGGAGGGTTTTGTAGTTCACAATAACAGTAAAAAAATTATAAGGTAGAAGACCCATAATGAAATCGGCAATCTTCGACAATTACCGCCATATCTCGCCATTTATCGTAACGAACTTCGTTTGTTTACGTATAAAGTCGGAATTCTAATAATAGCGAATATCCCCGGTCACGTGGTAGTATTCCCCAAGAAAATGACGTAATTTCCGCAGATATCTAACATGGCGTCTTACAGCGTGACACGCTCGGTCGATTCAAAAAAAGTGTAAAAAGATGCAGAAAACTCAAGTATTCCGACTTTATTATAGAACATAACAATAGTGCAGGTAACCAGTATTACGTGTCAACCAAACCAGCTCTACAAGACATCAACTCTTCCTAAATCGGTTGATAATGAGGGTTGGAAAGAGGGAAGAAGAATCGTTGAGTTTGGCGTGTTACGGTCAAACCTAAGATTTTGTAAAAAATGTAGACTTGGACCAGTTGGCTACCATTAACAGTACTGATTAACTTTTGACAACATGTTAGGTGAATTTAAACAGGGAGTGTCTGGTTATTTGTATGTGAAATGTCGAAACACAGAATGCGGTCATGTGAATTGTGTTCCCTATGGAAAAACACACAGACTCTAGTAGATTGAAGACCTGTGAAAGTTGGAATGCCATGTTTCGTTGTCAACACAAAATTAGGAACAGGTAAGTGATTAATGTATTGCATCATAGTTTACATTAAGTACTATATACTGATAATGAATTCATAGATGTAAGGTCTCGTACCAAAATGAATATATCGATACATTATGATTTATCAATGTTTATTTACTTGTCTTCCAATGATGTCAAACATGTAAAATTATGCGGACCAAATTTATGTTGGCAATATCCGGTTATCTGCCCCCCGGGGCAGAAACATTCTTATCTGTATTTTTATGACAGTCGTGTGGTCAGCCCTACTGATCTGGATCATTCAGGCGCTTAAAAAATATCACACCCGCATGCGCAAAAAAATAAAATATTTACCTACCATGCGCTTGCGTAGTTAGCTGTGAAAGAACAAACATCTAGCAAGGGGTTCATAACAGGTTTTTACATAATAAATATCCTCTACGGAATGAACTCCTACATTTAGACAGCTAAAATCACTTCAGTATATCATTCATTCCGTAAAAAATAACTGATTTATAAATAATTAATTTATTATACAGAATACATGTTTCTTGTTTGTGTTTAGCTGTAAAACACTACTCCTTATTGTGAAAGAAGTGGCTACTGGTTGGGGACCACCAAAACCGGACAACCACCAAACCCGGACGGCTCCAAAAATGCTTAATTTTCTATTTTCTATATTCAGTGGTTGTCAGTTGCTTTTTATCAACAATAAATGAATGTTTCTTCTAAAATTAAGTAAATAAATTTATTTCAACCTCCGTAAATGGTAATATTTTAATGTCTTTTTCAAGAATGTTGACGTTGAAATTTGGGGGTCAAGAGGGCAATGCCTGACCTCATATACCAACTATAATCATTTGCAGAGTAAACAATAGAATATCCAAAACTTCAGGATTTGTTGCTGAAATATTGTATAACATGTTGAAAATCAAAAATTAAAACAGCCAAGCTTTTATCTGAATTAAATCACATCATGTACATATCTGTCCGGACACATGGTACTGTAGTGTAGACATTTTAGGTAATTTTTATACCCACGTTTTCGAGCCTCAGATATAAGTGTAAATACAATCAGAAAAAAACAAACTAGTTTGTTAGTTAGGAGAAGAACCTAGCTGAACTGTCTCAAATTTTTAGGTCTCTAGGTTAAAAATTATGAAATCTGTACGGAAAAATGTTTAAAAAGTGTCCGGTTGATGGTCCCCGACCAGTAGCCATACGGCTAGCCAAAAGTTCTAGCCGTACGTGACTCACATACTCCATATAATTTTGAAAAGTGCCGTACGGCTAGCCAATACAGTGTGTCCTGGCTAGTCGTACGTGACTCACGTATGGCTAGAACTTTTGGCTAGCCGTACGGCTAGCCACTTCCTATTGTGAAATGTTTTATAAACTTCCCTCTGAACTGTTTTAATTTCCCCAAAGTCACTGACAAATTTGAAAAACAAATGATAAAACGTTGCTAAATTAAATCTTGCAACAATGCAATTTTTAGTAAGACATTACAGAATCCTACATGTACATTATATAAAAGACACAGTTTACACTAGGCTGCCAATACACACAGTCACAGTACTAATATTCAACGTACATGAGGCAGCTAAATATAGCTCTAGTATATTAATTTATGCAATGTGTTATTATCACGGTTATGTAAATTACAATCCATGTGAAGTTTTTTTTGACAAAATATTTGTATACTTTAATGAAATAATTTGTTTCTTTCATTTTCTTACAGCAATGATTGATAGTGTAGGTGGGCCGGTGAGGGTCAACAATTTGTTGTCAACACTAAATATACCAACAATTGGAAATAAAAACATGAAAAGAAATGGAGATACGTGTTGGAAATATCATTGAGACAGCACTGGCTTCTATGCCGACAGAATCTGCTGCATAAGATCAAGGAAATGGAGTAAGACACATTTACATTTACAATGATATTTTCAAAATAACATGTACTTGAATTGAAAGAATTTCAAAAATTATTTTGTAATTATATGTCTATGCAGCTTATATCATGGTATAATCCTATATTGCTGGCACACTCGTGGTTTAGGGAACCAAAGAATATTATACAATCCATATATGAGAAAAGAATTTTTAAACAATGGCTTTGTTGTTTTTGCATGTTACTCTATATTCATGTACATATTTCTTTTTTCAAAATAACATGAATGTGTAATTGTTTTTTTAAAAAAGTATTTATTTCTACATGACAAACTGGGTCCGTCTGGGCTCCTTGCCATTGGTACTTGTTGCTTGGTCATATGGGGGTTGCGTTCATTGAACGCCGCCTTTCCTTGTTGATCTTGTTTATCATATTTTACCTTCATTGGTTTAAGACTAAAATTCATATTAAATACATACATTCTTTTTAAGGGATGTGCATCATGAAGAATCAATGGTATCAGAACACAACATCATGGAAGATCTTATTGACAAGATCTCGGAGGATGTCCTTTGCCAGATGTTTGCCAGCACTAAAGTGAGTACTGGTAGTTTGTTTTCTGTATTTTGTTTATTTACGAAAGTAAAGCCTAAAGGACTATGCAAAACTGACTGGTGTTGTTGAACTGTTTGTGTTATGTCAGTTAAATTTGCTTCAATATATGAATATCTCTCCATATACTGTTTGTACATATGTATTTTTTTTTATTCAAGGTCTATTCATCAGTCAGATGCTACAGTTACAAATGACAGTGAATGGTCAGATTTATACAATTGTGATTAACAATCCTCAACAATACATCAAACAAAAATGCCTATTAAACTGTAAGTTGAAATCTATGAGGTTTTTTTATATATATTTATAATCATGGTGTAGCAATTAAATGATAATACTTTGATAATTTTGTAATGCTATTTGGGGTCGTCTTCAATAGAAACAATTTGATGTAACTTCATGTGATGAATAATCGATATGCAGTCCGAATTATTTCATAAAAGTGATTACTAAAATTGGTCAGGAAAAAGTCGTGCAATTAGCATTAATAATTAACATAACTTATTCTAGTAACTGTGTGAACATTGTGTTACATTAATTATAAATATGTTATTGTCAATTTATTGGTGTTCAATCTTCAATATTTGTCAATATTACGTTTAAGATGAATTTTAAAATACAGAAAATATTTTTGAAATATATTTTTACAATTACAGTTCTCACAGACAGTCATAGGTTGAAAACAAATCAGAAGTGGTCCACATCTTAAAAAACCTCACAGCAGATTAAGACTTTCCCCGAAATTTCCCTGTAAAACCCGCAGTGGTATGTCCAGTGCAGTAGATACTGCCTGGCACAAAAGAGGATTTGACAGTTTAACATGTAAGTAAAATAAGATTATTTTTATCCCCCCACAATGTGGGAGCATATAGCGTGGCACTTGTCAGTCTGCCCCAAAATCTTGTGAAGGCAACTCCTCTTAAACCGGATGGAAGATTTTGCTTAAACTTCCAGGGATTAACAAACTTAATGTGTAGATGGTAGTAAAGGAAGGAATTTTTGCTGCAACCAAATTTAACAGAATAATGGCCCTTTGTTGATTTTTAGTTTTCAACTTGTGGCACATGTAGTCCAAAAACTATTTGACCTAGAGTCATAAGATTGACAGAACAGTGGCGTGTGGGGGCATCCGTGTTTTATTGACACATTTCAAGTTTTTCTCAGTCATCATGTCAGTAATGATTTAGAATTTGTCAGAAAAGTATCTGTGTGTATTTTAACCACTGTTATTGATGTATAATTGAAAAAGTGAGTTTTGCATACAAGTAAGACTGGTTAGTCAACATTGTTCTTTCAAACAGTGGCATTTAGAAGAAAAATCCTAATGGTTATTTGAATTACCCTGGTTTTAACTTTGAGTTCTGACCTAGCTGTCATGTTCACAGCATGGTTCATTTTTGTGTCGCCTCTACGGAGTAGTGGTAACATATAGGGATCATTTCTCCGTCGTCTTGTCTATCTGTCCGTCCGTCACAAAACTTGTCCGGACTACTCCTCATAAACTACTGGTGCAATTTCATCCAAACTTTACAGGAATGATCAGTACCAAGTCTAGTTGTGCATTTTGTCAGCATTTTCCGGTTCAATGATTTTTGTCAAGAGTTATGGCCCTTTAATAATTTTTATTTTTTAAAGTTTGTCTTGACTACTTCTCTTATACCACTAATGCAATTTCAATGAAACTTTACAGGGTTGATCTGTAGCTTAAGTCCTTGTGCATATTTCATGGGTTTTCCGGTTGAATGATTTTTGGCCGAGTTATGGCCCTTTGATAAAAAGTGTTTTTTTTTCTGTGTGTTGCCAGATACACAAAAACTTGTCCTGACTACTCCTCATAAACTACTGGTGCAATTTCATCCAAACTTTACAGGAATGATCAGTACCAAGTCTAGTTGTGCATATTGTCAGCATTTTCCGGTTCAATGATTTTTGTCAGAGGTATGGCCCTATTTTTAAGTTTGTCCGGACTACATCTCTTATACCACAAATGCAATTTCAATGAAACTTTACAGGATTGATCTGTTACTCAAGTCCTGGCACATATTGCACAGGTTTTCCTGTTGAATGATATTTTGGCAAGTTTGATGAAAAGGTGTTTTTTTTCTGTGTGTTGCCAGATACATAAAAGCTTGTCCGGACTACTCCTCAAAAACTACTGGTGCAATTTCATCCAAACTTTAAAGGAATGATCAGTACCAAGTCTAGTTGTGCACTGTCTGTCTGTCACAAAACTTGTCCCAACATGAAATTGGCCATCATGAGGCGACACATGTGATCACTGATCGCTCTTGTTTGGTATTTTGGTGTTTTTTTAACATGATACCTTGATTTCTTAACTAAGTTAGATAAACTTATAATATATGAGCCACTTGTCATTTGTAAATAAATCTAGGTTTTGCAATGCAAATACATGTTCATCCCAACAGATCAAAATCAAGCCAGCAATAAATAATAATTGCCTTTGGTGTTTATTTTCTTCATTTGTAGGTGGGCTTTACTAATAGATTACTGCCACTTTACTTCAAAGTGGGGTTTTGGGGTATCATTCACCTTCAGTGATAGTTCTAGTTTTATCCAGTATAAACATGGTTACATGGAAATGAAAAATAAACCTTGTTTTTTTCAGTGTACTGCACCAATAAACTAAATATGGAGAGAAGCTTAGTCACCAAAGCAGTCAACACCAAAATACACACAATGGCCAGGGCACTGAAACTTGGAAGAGTGAAAGAGTAAAGTAGTGCGTTTTTAGCTAACAAAGTGACATTGCGAGCTTTTGTCTATCTTTCGTCCGTAAACTTGATCTTTAAACAACATCTCATAAATTGCCAAGCCAATTTCATGCAAACTTACGATATTGTCTAGTCAGTTTTTGTTTTGCTTGCAATCGTTATATGACATGACTAAAGACATTTAGTTTTATTCTTAAGTTATTATGTTTATGTTTGTATAAGACCCAAATATATTGTTAAGATTCATTTTTACAAATTTGAAAGCCATTATTGTTCTAGTCAGTTTTTGTTTTGCTTGCAATCATTATATTACATGGCTAAAGACATTTAGTTTTAATCTTTAATAGTTATGTCTATATTTGTATAAGACCCAAAAATATTGTTAAGATTCATTTTTACAATTTTGAAAGCCATTATTGCTCTAGTTTGTTTTTGTTTTGCTTGCAATTGTTATATGACATGACTAAAGACATTTAGTTTAAATCTTTAGTTATTATGTCTATGAGGGGCGTCCGTGGCCGAGTGGTTAAGGTCATTGACTTCAAACCACTTGCCCCTCACCGCTGTGGGTTGGAATCCCGACAGGGACTTTGGATTCTTTCTTGTGAGGAAGCTATCCAGCTAGCTTAACTGAACGTCAGTGGTTCTACTCAGATACCCGTTCGTGCCTGAAATAATGCAAGGAAGGGCACCTGAACGTCACGATATGACCTTTACTGTGTTGATGTGACGTAAAAACCAAAAACAAGCAAACAAAAAATTATGTCTATGAAATTCGTTGTTTGTATAAGACCCAAATATATTGTTGTGATTAATTTTAACAATTTTGAAAGACATAATTGTATGTGTCAGATATTGTTTTGCTCACAATCATAATGTTATATGACATATGAGTTTAAATCTGAAGGTATTATGTCCATGAAATATGTTGTTTGTTTAAGACCAAAATATATTTTTGAGATTCATTTTTACAATTTTGAAAGCCATTATTGGTCTAGTCTGTTTTTGCATAACACATAACGCTATTGTTAGTATTTATTGTTATTAATAGTGATTTGTCTAAGTGGATGTAGAAGTATGTATGTTATTCCATGCCAGTTCATGTTTGAATGAAACTTTTTGACCAGATAGAAGTTTTCAAACTGTAACTTTTCTGATATTTAGCTTTTACAACAATATTATATTTCCCATTTATGGTGCTAAGAAATACTGCAACATGTGCTGAATAATAGCTATTGTCAAACATTGTTTATATGCTCCCCGAAAAATTTCGGCGGACCATATAGTCATTGGGTTGTCTGTCCGTCCGTCTGTACGTACATACGAACCTGAATTCGTGTCCAGCCCATAACTTTGTTATTTCAAGTTGGATTTTAAAACTATTTCACAGAAATGCTCACCATATTGAGACGACCTGTCGCCCGCAACATTTGGGTCGCTACCTTGAAGGTCAAGGTCACACCATGACCTTGAACAAAATCATGTCCTGCCCATAACTTCGTTATTTGAAGTCGGATTTTAAAGCTATTTAAAAAGTAATGATCACCATATTGAGATGCTGTGTCGTGCGCAGCATTTGGGTCGTTACCTTGAAGGTCAAGGTCACAGCATGACCTTAAACAAAAATTGTGCCGGCCCATAACTTGGTTATTTGATGTCGGATTTTACAACTATTTCACAGAAATGATCACCATATTGAGACGATGTGTCGCACACACCATTTGGGTCAATACCTTGAAGGTCAAGGTCGCAACATGACATTGAAGCAAAATCGTGTCTGGCCCATAAATTCGTTATTTGAAGTCGGATTTTACAACTATTTCACCGAAATAATCACCATATTGAGACGATATGTCACATGCAACATTTGGGTCATTACCTTGAAGGTCTAGGTCACAGCATGACCTTGAAGCAAAAATGTGTACGGCCCATAACGTCGTTATATAAAGTGGGATTTTACAACTATTTTGGAATTATCACACTTTGAACTTTGTCTGGGACATAACCCTGAAACTTCAAAAGATATACTTTTCTGTATCTAGGATCACCCAGGTTCAACCGGCTCTTGTTTTAATTGATTATTAAGTAATATGAACAATTCATGATAGCATCATAACTAAAGAGTGGAAATTTATGAAAGTCAAATATGTATAGAATCAGTTGCTAATAAAATGTGTGTAAAATTTATCTCTTTTTGGGAATTAATTTCTTTATTTTACAAATTTATCAAATTTCATTTTATTCTTCTGATATGTTTGTAATATTTCTTTTATTTTCTATTGAAAAAATGTGTTAAACCAATATGTATTTGTTTTCTTTATAATTCAGCTAGTTTTTATTATTCCAATGTTTGAAAAAATTGTTCGCCAGAACTTTACCAAAATGTTTGCCAAAATATCGCCATAACATATTTGCTGAAACTGGCAAATATGCAAATGAAGTTTGCCGCAGTGTTACCAAAAGCTTCTGGCGAACATCCGCAAACTTACTATGCAAATGAAGTTTGCTGCAAATTTGCCGCAAACTTTTGGCGAACATCTGCAAACTTTTACCATGCAAATGAGGTTTGCGGTAAATTTGCCGCAAACAGAAGCTACCTCCCCCTATAGTTTGCGGCAAGTTTGCCGCTAACCTCATGAGTTGCGGCAAATTTGCCGCAAACCTCATTTGCATGGTAAATAATTGCTGAAAGCAGTTTGCCGCAAACTCACCGCAATGTTTGCGGCAAACTTGCCGCAATGTTCACCAGAGAGCCCTTTTTTTGGTAAGGGACACGGTAAAATATTTTGTATTTTGCAAGATCAACCAATATACTTTTAGAAATTTTAGGTAAACTTTGAAAACAGTCACTCGTTGTGGTAAATTAAAGATATATTTTGGCCAAATTTTTGAAAAAGGGAAATGGTCAAATAAGTGTATAAAGTGGATGGAATAGGTAAACATATCAAAAGCATTGTATATAGAAATAACAATTTGCTCGCGGGATCTATTACCCGAATGCTATTATTTATTTCTAGACAATCATCATGATTTTCCAGATTATTTGGAATTTCCTTATATCTGAAAAAGAGCCCTTCTGATAGCAATTTTTTACTTCAAAAATATTGCGACATGACACACAAAGAATGCGCTAAATTGTGTTATTTCTTTACATGTGTCCTTTACGGCATATACCTGTCCTATGTTGTCAATTTTACAGATCAGTAAAGTGCCCATTAGGGGATGTTCTATGTTAAAAGTACATATGGACAGTTTTATCAAGTGCTGACTTTTGCTCAAGGTTATTAAACAAGTATACTCAGTGGCTAGTAAACAAATATACTCAGTGGCTAGTTAACAAATGTCACGGTTCTGAACTGTTCACTATTAGGTGAGAAGATGATAAAGCGGCCGGGAAGCTTAGAGTCTCGACTTATAGTCCCGGTCAGGCTACATAATTTCCTCACCCTATGAAACAAGTGAACTCAATGGCTAGTAAACAAGTATACTTAGTGGCTAGTAAACAGGTATAGGCTGTGGCTAGTAAACAAGTATACACAGTGACATATGTACAATTTGACTAGTAAACAAATATACTCAGTGACTATGTAACAAGTATACTAGTTGGCTAGTACAAGGTTTACTCAGAAGCAAGCATACAAGTATCTGTAGTGGATAGTAAACATACAAACTCATAGTTTGGTAAACAGGTATACTCAGTGACTAGTGAACAAATAAACACATTGGCTGGTAAACAAGTATAATCTGTGGCATAAGTATTCTTTTACAAGCAATCAGATACACTCAAAGGCTTGTAAAAAGATATTATCAACGACAATTTAATAAGTGTACTGATTAGCAAGTAAGCAAATCATGTAAGATATCCTGAAATATTGTTTGGGCCTACCTTCTTTACGAATAAGGTATGTGTCTTCTGTTAAAGAAATATGTGAATCGAGTTCTGTATCTGCTGAAATAGATAAAACGGATAGTATTATTCTGGTAAAACATACATGTCAAAACCAACTACAAATTCAATGCCGAAATCAAAAAATATATGTTAACATGAACGTGCATGCGTTGATGCGATATATTCATCATGTAGTTGATGCGATATATACATTATCTAGTATGACACAAAAAGAAGGCATAAAACTTATTTCCATTGTGGTCCTTAGAATTTATCATATGTCACCAGAAATCAAATTAATTAATATTACTAAGTATTGCACACAAACGATTCAATCACAAATTGCATAGATTAATAAACTAATTATTGCACATAAGTAATTACATAACAAAATTATCACACATGTATAATTATCATACTTATACAGAATATATCTGACAATACATTGGTACTACTAAAATTTGCACTGAACATAAAAAAAAACATTTTTGAAAGAAATAAAATAAAATGACTGGATTTAAAGGACCATACAGATGTTTATGAACCTAAGATGTGTTGGAAACCTGTTTCATTCCTGACAACCGTTATATGTAAATATCTTCTTTCCGAAACCCTTAACTTTGGGAATAGAATAACAGTTACTATCTCTAAGATGATCGAAGAAAGAATGTACCTCATTTACAAGTTCCAATTTAAATAATTATAGATGCGCTATTATTGTTAATCTTATGAACATGACCAAGAATAAGAAACTTTACTATCAAATGCACTGGTAACCAAACAACTACTCAAAATGAGCTCTCCCTTTAGTTTTTGGCCCCCTGGTGACCCATATTTAAATTTGACCTAGAAAAAATCAAAACAAACTTTCAGACCAATTTCCAGGATATTTCGATTAAAGCAGTAGTCACTAGAGTGTTTACAAGATATTTCTGTGTTTAGCTCCTGTGACCTAGTTTTTCATCCGAGATGACCCATGTTCAAACTCATCCGAGCAATTACCTAGACGAGCATCCTGACCAAGTTTGATGACAATTAAGAGAAAATGTGACGACTGGAGTGTTAACAAGGTATTTTCATATTTTGGCGTTGTGACCAAGTTTTTGACTTTAGGTGACCCTTATTCAACCTTTACTCAGAAATCATCAATAAAAAAACGTTCGACATATTTTCAGGATATTTTGATCAAAACAGTTGCCACTAGAGCGTTAATTAGATTTTTCTATTTTAAGCTCATGTGAACTAGTTTTTATTTTGAGATGACCCATATACAAACTCACCCGAGCTATTTCCTAGACAATCATCCTGACAAAGTTTGATGATGATTGAGGCAAAAATGTGACCGCTAGAGTGTTAAAGAACAAATGGGGACGGACGACGGAATTTCAATGATCCTAAAAGCTCACTCTGAGCTAGCTTAAGTGAAGTTAAATTTCATTAATTTGACCTTGAGTTTCAAGGTCAATTATCCTTTTACTCCCTAGATACACATCACTAACCCCTTCTCCATAGATACTAATTCTAACCAACTTAAGTGTACATGTTAATTGTCAATAAATAACAGGCACAAGGAAAATTAATCAGTTAAATCAATAATGGAAACTTTTTAGAAAGTAATTTACTGTTTCTTTTCAAAAATGTTTTTCTTGTGATAATTCTCGGTAAAATAAAGGTTTAAATAACTTGATAATTGTATGTTTTAATACATTGAGACTTGGAAGAAGATGCACTAGAATGTTTTCCCAAACTTAGATTAATGTTGCTTTGCAGGCTTCAATAACATCATTAATCTCAGAAAAAGAGTGGAAATGATTACGATGAAAGGCAAACACATGCACTATGAAAATAAAATGCAAAATGATTTTTTTAAAAAGAAAATTTAAAACCGAGTTTAAATCATTATTGAAAATGATGAACCGACATTTCAAAATGAGTATTTTCAGCAAGCAAAAGACTTAATTTTTAGCACAATATATAACCTAAGGCACACAAAATACTTTTCATTGATGTAAACCTAAAATGGTGAAACATGTATAAGAAAAAAAAGAAATTCCTGAAACGTGCATCAAGTCAAACAATTGTAGCATTGTCTAAAATGCAATACAAATGCAAACGCATGAATAAGCAATGGAGTTTCATGCATCAACAAAAGTATCGAGAAAGAAAAATATGTATTTATTCATTTTGAATACCCATTTTACAAAAAAGCATATAATATTATAAGTAAAAGTAAAAATAAAAAAAATACTACTTTACCTTCCGTTTGTATAATTCTGTCCAAACTTTCATCAGATATTCTAAATGACAAATTAACTTGTATCTTCACGTGAAGCGATATCAGATTGGCTATTTCATCTAAACGATATTTGAGGTCATCACTATCGAAGTATTCAAAAAGATTTTTCATATGTTTATTTGTTCTACAAATAAACTTGACAATGACACAAGACGTCTCAGCATCATTTGCTTTTGCACCTGTCGTTTGTTCTATGTGAGACAGCAGATCTCTAACCTTTTCTTGGAAGACTTTATATGCATTCTCATCTCTAAAGCATTCTTGTCCTTTAACGATTGCTATAAATATTCTATCAAACTTATCCATATCGGGGATACGCTTGTCATCGTCAGCTCTTTTCAAAGTCCATATTGCGGCAAGAATTTCTGTTAAAAATAAAATATATTCTCACCAAAAGACATTTTTCGGAAATCTAGGTACCAGTTTATTTCCTTTTAAAATACAAAGGTACGTGTCTTCATAAATTGAAACAAAACATTTAAACTAATTAAATGTAAAATTAGTGTATGGGACAATAACATGAGATTTTTTGTACATTGTTATGAACAAAACGGATTTCTATTGGGCCGGTGTATAACCATTTAACCTCAATTGGCAGATGTGCTAGTTATATGTTTTGCCAAATAAAATCAGTATTGTAATCAACTATTATTGTTTTGATATTGATATTTTATTGTTTGACTTTGAACAAACGGACAATGAATTTGACCTTGATGATAACTACAAACTAGGCTTGATAAATGCAAAAAGATATGGTAGAATTTTTTGGATTCTGAAAATTCTGAGATTATCTTTTGCTCTACGTCCGAGAAAATAACTACACTAGGTATATTTTTCATAGCAATGTATCGCGACGTAATATGAAAAAATATCAAAGAAGAAACCTTCTTCTAGTCTTTTGATCTCCTCTTGGATTTTCTCCATTTCAGTGACCCTTTCTTTTACATCTGTTATTTCTTCTTTCAACCGATCAACATCAGCCTCATAGTCCTTCCATTTTTGTATTTCTTCTTGAACCTTTTTCGCTTCCTCTGTATCTAGAGGGCAGGTTTTGAAATCGTCAATTGTTTGCTGAATATTCAGCGCTGGAGAACTATGTCGAACAAGTATCTGAGAAGGAAATTAAAAAGAAAATATCCACTTTTTATGCACGCATCCTCAAATTTAGCATTGGTGTTTGTTAACTTATTCATGTTAATGCTAAGTCATAAAAAAGCGGAATAAAATGAATGAAGAAAATGACGTATAAAAAAAAACAAAAAACAAAACATATTGTCCATGTATACAATACACACGCTGATTTTAAAGACATACAATTATATACAGGCGCATCATATTAACGAACATGTGACCATATTAATAAAAAAATACTAAGCATTTTCAGTTAAAACATTTATTCTTTTAACTTTTTTCAGAAGTAGAGCATGGACTAGTAACATCTATTTGTATCCAATGTAAGTTATAAATTAGCAACCAGTATTAATTCGGAAACCGTTTAAACCTACAAGGTCAATGTGACCATGATCTTGGACCCCTTGACCCCAATATCAACAGGTTTCATATACTGGATATGAACAATCATCATACCAAGTTTGAAGTTCCTAAGCATGTTTCATTCATTTGTTTCAATCATGATTTTCTTTAATCATACTAAACAGTTTTTCCTACATTGCCCTTGTAAAAATACTATTTTTTATGAAGAGCCTTCCATCTTAAATATATAGTCATCTTTGAGTAAAATACTTTTTATTGATTGAACTCTAAGAAATCCTTACTGAAAATCAATATTTTCGAACGTAATATAGATTTAGGCAGTTACATATAGTATAATGTACTTGAAATGTAAACAGAGACGATATTATTTTTTGAAGTGCATCTAGTACTCGTATAACCGTCTATTTTTTGACAATTGTTCAGCGAGGTCATGCTCAGTTTTTGCAAACCTATGAGATTACCTGCTCTATGTCCTTCCACAATGTTACAAAGTCATGTGCTTCTATATCTGTTGTCTGTGTTTTATGGCTAATCTGAAATAATAATAATTAAAATAACCAGTGTTTAAGTGAAAATACCTACGTAAGCTCCTATATTTGGAAGACATTGACAGTTTCAAACATGACTTGCCAAAGGGAAATTATACTGAAAATATTGAAGTGATGTAAGAACTTTAGTTTGTTGCTATTTCAGATACAACATTGGAAACAACATTGGATATATATTGGAATAAAACAATGAAAATTACAAATGACACAATTGTGTAAAAGAACGTTTATTTTCTTGTGAATTCATTTTAATTCAATTAAAAACGTTAAAAATCACATTTGACCTGACGAGAAATAGCTTTATATAATAATTACTTTTTCATAGCGCACTTACATCATTTCGATGAGCTTTTAACCGACAAATATCTGCTTCAATTGATAAATCGGTTGGTAAAGGTGTTGCCTTCCAATCAAAATTCGTATTCAGTCCAAAACACCTCAAGCATCTTAGAAGGAAAATGATCAGCGTTAAGTCCATCTCTGACGTAGTTGGGACATGACCACTCGTTGGAAACAATATGTCAAATTGTTCCTGCGTTATAACGCCACGTCTTTTCAAATGTGTAATTGTTGAACGTCCTTGATTCAAACACGCACTAAGAGTTATGCCTTGAGCAGTCAGGGTCTGGTCTATTAAATTTCTCAAAACAATATGGCCTCCATCTATAATGAGAATTTGTAAACGAAATAGATTGACACGGTTTTTTGGTGTCTTTGACATTTTCGTTCTTCCTTGTTTTGTCAAGTCTTTGTTATAGCATCATCTGCTGAAAATAAATATAACATTATCTTGAATTATTATATATTTATAGAATAAATGATCATTGTTGTTGTACATTGTATATATGTATTTTAAAAAAAGTTATTTCGAGGTTATACTCTATTATTATGTGATAAAAAGCACGCCTACGGTGTTTTGAATAGCAGAAAATATGTATAGGAAAAACGAAATTCAAATGGATAAATATAAAAGCGTCTTTAAAATTGTATAAATATAGTCCACAGTCCGTAATCGTTGTATAAAAAATTGAAATATTTAATATAAAGTTTGATATAACTATCCTTGAATACGAAACTTAATACTAACCCCCTCTTAATATTCTGTAATAATTAATTTGTTCCGCCATATTATTTCTTTTGTACACGCGCACTTAGTTTTGTTGACAGTTTACTTCCATTTTGATAGAACACACATAAAAGTCTATACAAAATTTACGTTAAAATATTGAATATAGCCAGTGGTATTGAATAGAGAAAAACGGAATCGGTTCAGAACGCCACAGACAGCAAAATTAAAAATGTTGCAAGCTCAGTCTGATCGACACAATATGAAACCATGAAAAGCTTGAACTTACCAGTAATATTCATAAACAGACTCGATCAAACTTAGCCTGCAACATTTGGTGTTCTTTGGTGATTCCATTTTCTCTATTCACTTAAAATGCATATGCATGTGCCTTAAACGAAAACAAAAATGGGCAAAGAAACTTTTCAAAGAAGATTGTAGGTAATTTTGCCTTAGGAAGATAAAAAACCAGCATTATCTCCTAAAAATCGTCATATAGTATCCAATGGAGGAAACTAGTACAACCTAAATAAAATGCCATCAACACAAAAATAATGTTGTGCTAACCGTTCTGCAATAACCTAGACACCGGCTTCAGCAGAATTCAACATTTATATATTAAATGTTGAAAATTCAATTTTAATTAGTTTCATGAAAAGCGACGTCTGGTTGCCAAATAAAACTGACTGTGCCGATAAAGAGAAAGCATTAGTCATAACTAAATAAAACGTGAGTAGATCTAATTTATGGTAGTTTTTTTTCCAAAAAAAAAGCTTCTAACGGTTTGCTTAAAAATTGCTTCTAGTTCTCTCAATTATCGTGATAATGTTGAAATGATAGTTTTATTATTGTATTATAGCAAATGACTTATAAGTATTAATCTGACATTTTTATTCAAACATGTATCTTCAATTAACAAATAATGACCCGTAAATTGCACATGAGAGGCACTTCTCTTAAAGACTTGTGGATTTATAGTAATGAGACAGGTATCGTCGCTACATGCTTCTTATTTGTTGTTAAAATAACCATTTGTGACATTGTTTTTTCTCTCCTAAATTGTTGTTAGAACTGTTAAAATGTATTTTAATTGTCAGACATTTCAAGAGTTGCTTTTTTGACACAAGTCCAAGATGTTTTAATCTTAAAGGCCTAAATAGCCATGTCATTTTGACTTTACAAGTACATTTATTACCAAATGACACGACATAGCAAAACTATCCAGCAAACAGATAATATCTACAGTTACATCACTAATGTGGATACAAATTTCAAAGACTTCATTATATTTTCTAATTTTTCAAAATAATGTCCCTCTTCATATATATAATGCATAGTTAAAGTCCTCTTTTGCAACTTATCGCAATTAAAATTTATATTTCAAAATTTCAAATTCTGTTGTTATTCGTTTTACTTTTTGAGGTTTACATTCTTTATTTCGTTTATAGATTCTAATTACTCTTAGATTTAATCGTACAGTCAACACATATCTTTTTACCGGACGTATCAAGAACAAGTGTCCTGATAGTGTGATTGCCATCCATCTTCATTTTTACATGCCCATATGATGTTATAAAGGCAAAAGGCGTTTGGATTGTCAACGGAAATTATCCAATCAACTCCTGACAGTCTATAGGAAAGTGATACATTAAGGAGGAAATGAATAAAGAAAGCATTCACTTTTCTCGCGCAATATTTTGAAGCTATTGTTTTGTCATTGATTTGAAAGCTTTGGGAGCCATATCATTAAATTGTTCTTTAAAATCTTTAAAAAGTTGTTATCTATGTATAAAAGTTGTTATAACTAGAAGATTTGTAGTACTGGTAAACACTCATTATTTCCTTTGAAAATTACATAGAGAATCGTTCATGCAAGTTTAACATTGATCTTGTATCAATATTCAGACTGGCAGTTTAAATTGATGAGTTTTTAAAAAAGGAAATTTGAAACTTAAATTTTAAATAATAGGTACTTGATCTGGCGCATAATTTATACTTTCTCTTGTGCCTGTAGTTGAAAAATAGCCAAACACTTTTTTTATTCTTTTTGATCACTACCGCAAAGTGTGAAAACTAAGATAGGTGAAGACAAAACGAAATTGTTATTAGTTTATTATATAAATAAAACATTATTAGAATGTTTAACATACCTTTTAGTATGGTCGATTAACATTAAAACTTTAACAGGCCTATATTATAAAATATATATTACATCTCTGTACTTTGTATAAACAGCGCACCCTCTTATCCACTGAATAAAAATCGAGCTAAAATTATGCTATATATATGTCGCAGGGTCATATTGATGTATTAATGTTAGATGTTATTTGTAAATGTATGTCCCGTATTGTACACCGTAGATTATGTGAAGTCCTATATTTGTGTCCTTTTCCTATATTCCATACATTCATCCTTTTATTCATTTACTCATTCATTCATTTCTTCATTCATTCATTTATTAACAAGTATGTACTAACCATTGGTACGGGCCTCAATCTTAAATATTCTATTTCCGCACTAAGTACCTTCACGCATGCGCACTCCTACTGAAGATTTTCATGGCGCGAGCCAGACTTCGTATTCATCGATAATAAATATTTTCTGAGAGCGTATTTCTGTATTTTTATAGGTAAATATGAATGTCTGTATAGATCCCATACTTGTTATTCTACATTTTGCCATTCATGATTTATGTCATTTGTCATTATATTGTATTTGCACTCCTACTGAAGATTTTCATGGCGCGAGCCAGACTTCGTATTCATCGATAATAAATATTTTCTGAGAGCGTATTTCTGTATTTTTATAGCAACCCTCAAGCCCAGAACCTCTTAGCAGCACCTTTCCCATATCGTAAGAGTGGACTGCGACATATATGCAGTTTCTACTTCACGGGCTCTGTACAACCTATGCATTGAATATTACAACGTGCTTTTATTAAATGATATCTTTATCAAAATAAACAGTATCAAGTTTGCACCCGATAAGATCTCCCTGTTCATAAGATAAAGGTATAAAGCCTATACTGTGATAACGCCTTATGATTGGATTTGGCCTCCTTTTGATATATATCTATTGTTTCGTTTATCGAAATGTATGCATAAAAACAAAGTGGCTTCTTTATATAGATAAAAAAGACCTCACTATGTATAGATGGGAATCAAGTTTCGTTATATTCGTCCGTTTGATAAAATATTTAGAGTATTACATTTCATCACCAGGTTTGATAGAAACAGTGCTTTACTCATACATGATATAATCTACTATTCGACTTAAGCATCCGACCGAACACATTGGAATCCTCCATAAAATAGTTATGGACATATCTTTTCTTTCACCTAAACGCTTGCCTTAGTTCATCGACAACGAGCCTTCTACACAAAAGTCGATATGTCTAACTTTGGAAACCGAAACTGACCGGGAAAATGAAATTGAATATCCCATTACCATATGTTTGAAGAAATAAGACATCTGTTATTCCATAAACTAGATGATGTCTTCTTAAAAAGGTGAAAGTACAGAATTAATAGAATTTTTGCATCAGATGCAAAAACATAAATGATATATGTATTGAAATATACTACTAACGGTAAAGAGTAAAAAGTATTTAACCAATTCACGATGTTTTGAATCAAGTATCAAAATGGTACACACGGTTCATCTTCAAAATGTTGTCATTTCAAATGTTTAAATGAAATCACAGTAACATATTAGATCTCAAAAATCTTAAAACAATATTCTCAAAATAAATTTTATACAATATATAGCCTCTTTTGCTTAAATCGTAGAATTTTGAATCGTAAGTTTCAACGCTATTATATTTGCGTTTCAGTTGAAGAGACCGCTTGCCTGTTAGCCAATGAAAAGTCACCAGCTCATACCTTAAGGTAATACAACATTAATTTGTCTATTTATAGATATTACGTATAGGTAAATCCTAGTAATTTAAAGACGAGTATCATGTCTCTGTTTGGTTTATTCAATACTTTCAAAGAGTGTATGCACAAGGTGTTGTTAATTACATCAACCGAATATTTAAAGATACAAGTATGTGATCGAAAAAAAACCATCTTGATATATAACGTGTTATGCTTATTGCCCGATATTTGTATTCATTGTACATAATGTAGAAACATATCAAATATACTTTGTTCAAATGACTGCTTTAATTAATATCACACATAATACTTGATGCATTAGAAACATGCCAAGACAATAATGTACGAACACATCATAGGCTTTAATATTACGTATAAACGTAATTTAAAAATTGTTAAATCACTCGATTTATACATATTGTAGATATTTTGTCTGCTATGTGTTGGTTGGTTGCAAATGGACTGTATATATGCAAGGTTAAGAAACAGATTTCGATTTATGAGAAACCATGTCTGTGACTGGATACCAGAACATGAATGATAAAATACAGAATCTACAGAGAAGAAACACACACATAAGCAAACTTCAAATATATTTGTCCGACTTTTTTCCTTTCAAAGAAATTTCTTTCTTTTTGTATGATAAGTAACTGTAATGGCGCATTCAAAAAGAAAAAGAAAATATATGTTAATGTATTGGATTTTATGTAAAATTACAGTGTCCATCGTAATCTTATATATCTCAAAAGTGTCAAAATAACCACAGTGTGTATTAAAGAATAAAACATGTATACGACACCTTTATACACACAACAAGCACACTTTTATACATAGATAACTTTATCTATGGATTTTGTATGAAACAAATGATAACCTGAACATATTTCTTTCTAAATGACATTTCCATTCTCCTCAACTCAACAAAAAATGATAGAAATAAACATGAATTTGTAATTTGTTTGGAGTACTGAAAAACTTATTTCATAGAATTTTCAAAACAAATGTATGAGAAATAAAATTTAAAGTTTATTTCTTTTTTTTCCATTAAAATGTCGTTAATACTTCTTTGCCCACTTGTCTGTCAGTAATTAAGTGGCGACGCACATTCGTCACTTGTCTGTCAGTAATTAAGTGGCGACGCACATTCGTCACTTGTCTGTCAGTAATTAAGTGGCGACGCACATTCGTCACTACTAACACTTTGTGAAAAGTTGTTTGATACCCTACTTCCGAATATTTGCTAGTGACGATGACTTGTATAAGATTAAGTTTTGTTCAAAGTTGGATCAATAATATGTTTGTATTTTGTTGGTTTTTACCATGGTTATAACATCTGACGACTTAATATTATTTATGAAAAAAATTCAGATATTAGTCTTATGTCTATTAATTTATCGACCCGTGATATTTTGTTTGCTTTTTGCACCACATTAAAGTAAACACAGATTGGGTTTTCAATAAAATAAACATTGCTTTATTTTAAAATCATCCAAAAAATTAATATTATTTATTTTATTTTGTTTTTCCTTATAAACTCCCAAATTCAAGGTAACGTCCAAATTTAATCTGTTCAGAGCCGAGTGCAAAAAAGGCTATATCCAAAAATGGTGATGAGTTTTTCTTATTTTGCCTATGAAATGTCCTGGTAAATAAAATCTGGATATTAACAAAATGTAAACATAATTAAACTAGCAAATGTGAGGACAATGCCCTGTAAATCATATCTCGCGATAAGCGACAATTAAAAACACCAATAATACTAAATGATTCATTTTGACTCTCCTTAATCGTTTGATAAATAATTCTATACTATTTTTAATGGCTTTACATGACACTTTAAGATCCATTTATTTATAGAACCACACCGTAACACAACTCGTCATCAAATGTTTCAATTAACGAAAAGATTTTTTAAATGTTAGTACCATTTAAAGGAACACAATACAATTATTATGTAAATCTTACGTTTTAAGGCTTATTCATAAAACTGATATTTTATATGTATAGTACCGTCTGCTTGGACTCAGTAGAATTATGATATCATTGGTGATTGTGGAATTATTTATGAAACTTGTATTGTATATGATTGTGTACAATGGTAAGTACCGTTGACAGAGACACAATACAATTATTATATTAAATGTTACATTTGAAGAGTTATCCATAAAACTACACTGTTGTTTATCAATAAGGGTTAAGCATATACTTGAATTAATGTCTCCCTCAGTGTGTGTAATTTGTTTGACTTTAAGGCAAATAAAAGTAGAATAATGTCATTAATTCTAATACAATAAAAGTTTACATGGAAATGTTAAAATCTAAACATTTTTTATTTTATTTTTCTCGTTTTTTGTTGTTGTGTTGAACAAATATGTGTGTTCCTATAGACAGAAATGGTGTTACCTATCACCTAAAATTTATATATACATAAATACATATATTTATTATATACTTACAAATGAAATATTGAGAAATATTGATGAAATAAAATGCGTATTTTCATTTTCCGTATTTTCACTGTAAAAATTTATTTTTCACTGCAGTGAAACATATTTTCCGTATTTTCACTGGTGTCTTGCCGGACTACTTTCTTTTAAATTCTGCCAGTACACAAAATTTAAGGAAAAATCTTTTAAATTTTAATGTGAAAAAAGAGAAAAATGTATATAATAAACAGAAAATTCAAGTTTTTTCTATAAATACATGACTTATTTTCATCTTGTGGCATGAAAATTACCATATTTCACTCGTGGCTACCGCCACTCATGAAATATTTATTTTCATACCACTCGATGAAAATAAATCATGTATTTATAGACAAAACTTGAATATCCTCTATATATTCTACAAAACAAATTTATATTATTAAAGACTTAAATTAATGTATTAACTGTTCTTATATAACTACAAATATGATAATCAAAATTAAAACTGTGTTTTTAAGATTTTAAAACAGTTAAAATAAAAGTGTCAAAATTGTTAAATCCGATAAAAATGGCGGTCGATGTGTACTGAATTTGTAGTAGGGATTGTTTGAATTTGACTTATAATGTATGAAAATGTTTTGAATATTAATATGTTTATGTGACAATATCAGTTCCACATTTGCAAACCACTTAATTAAAAGTTTGATAAACACGTTGATGCAATTAATAACTTAACTTCCGATCTAGCAAAACAGTTGAAATGAACAATCCTAAAGTCTGAAAGTCGATCTGAAAAGGCAGACGATACCTTTGATTACTTGATATCCAAAATAGACGATATAGAGCAGTACAGTAGAATGACCACTAAACGATTCTTTAATGTTGCCCAGAACTATAAAGTCAGCCCGTCAATCTCAGCTTTATCAAGTTGGCCATGCAAAATACGGTAAAATAATTTTTTGTGCAAATTCTGGTTGGAAGGTAAATCATATCGTTTTTGCCTATAGGAGAAATCTTAAATTTGTTTTGTTTGTTTGTTTGTTTAATTTTACGCCTTTTTCCAACAGTATTTCAGTCATATAGGCGGGTAGTTTTCTAACCATCGTTCCTGGAGAGTTACACCAGTACTAGACTACCTTCCTCCGCGCTAAACTACCAAAGCATCTCACGGGGATCGAACCCACGCCAGAGAGGTACCTGAATTAGAAGTCATCGACTCTAACCCCTCGACCACGGAGGCGGTAAGAAATCTTAAAACATATACATGTAAATCTAAAGATTTTAATACAATTATATAAGAGGATCTGACGAAAGGTCGCCAACATATAGTGAGGGCCCTTGAAGATGCCAATAGAGATTTCAATGGACCAACGATGGTCGAAAATTCTATTTACAAAATCGTAAATCTGGATCTGAAACAAACTAAACTATTTATTTAATATAGTTTGTTTAATAATGTAATGATCTAGCCCTAGCCCCTTACTATGGCAGAAGGTAACAACATTATTTTTTCGTGACACCTCGACAGCACCACGCGTTTCGATACAAAAATATGCATTTGACTAATTCTTTCAGGTTATTGTATTCATTAAAATATGAAACACGAGATTCCATTTAAATCTCATACATGTACTTTGAAATCATGAGTCAAAGAATATTGATATTGTTTTTTTTGTCCTTTTCTGGCTGCCTAGCACCTTTGCTACATGCTGCTTATTAATTATGGATTGCAGGATTTCAACATTTTATTCAATTAAAACCTGCCAGAGCTTTACAAATATGACTGGCTTAGCTGAACACTCAGAAAGTTTTCTGGAGATAATATCCCACTTTTGATGTTAAACATGTTTTATCCCGGAAAAGATTGTGGCCATCATATTTCAATTTCATGTTTACTCGTATTCCTTTAGAGTGTGCTTAAGGCACTGAATAGACAAAAATTCATGTCAAGGAAAATGATACTATAAACTACAGTGCGAACTGAAAAAATATTTATGTGTTTTAGGGACTTCTTCATAATTAATTGCATCAAAATCGACATTCACAAGGACAATGTACATCTTAATACATACAATCACAATTTAATTGAACTCGAGTCGTTACACTCAGCTAATAATATTATCTCTTGTACAAAATGCTAAATGAATTCGAATACTTAAACATCAACCGTTTCTAATGTACCGTTCAAAACTAATTTCATTGTTTTTTGTTGACCTAAGATCATAAACGACACATGAGACGATTCCATAGACAATTTAAACGATTTTGTCTGTTGTGTTTATTCCTATTTAAAATTTGGCCTGTATATCTTTAGCTTTAATATAATGTGACCTTTATTCAACGATATCATTTAGCCTTTTTCGTAATAAACACGCTTTTGTCAGAAATCTGTCTTTGAAAAGGTGGCATATAAACAGTCATATCGGTAGATAGGTAAGATCATGCAGACCCTTAAACGTCGTACAAAATGCTCGCTTACTTAATTCAATTTTATAATTATTATGTTATGCTTAAATAATTATGCATAATAGTTATAATCAAGAGTTTGACATGACTCATATTGGAAATAAAAGTACGGTATCTAAGTAACGTTGTCATGAAAATAAAACATAACAACATTGAAAACAAGCAAACTGAATGTTGGTGTTTTTCCTATTTAATGACTTTAGATTCGAAATATTATATGTAAATGTTTGGCTGTTAGAGGTTACCCTACATAATTCTGTTACTTGGAATCAAGCCTACGGTGTATTAAATTGAGAAAGAAAGAAATTCAAAAAGATAAATAAACAAGAGGGCCATGATGGCCCTGAGTCGCTCACCAGAAACAACTACTTTTCAGTGTTGGTATGTTTATATATTCTAATATTAAATTTGAGCATAGAATATGTTTAAACAATAATTTGAAGAAATGCAATGACCTGGGGTACTTAAGCTTTAACTTAAACGGGGCTTATCAAATTAATATGAACAAACATGATAAAAGACTACCTAAGAATGCTACAAAGATTGGTAATCATCTATCAATTTTTTCAGTAGGAAATAATGTTTGAAGGTTTTTCCTATTTTAAGCTTTAGTGGCCCCAAAAAGGGGCTAATCAAGTAAATATAAATAAACTGGATAAAAGAGTACCCAAGAATGCTACAGACAAAGTTTGGTGATCATCCATCAATTGGTTCTGAATGAGAAGATGTTTAAATGTTTTTCTATTTTTAGCTTAAGCGGTCCCTAAAAGGGGCCAATCAAATTAATATGAGCAAACTTGATAAAAGATTACCCAAGAATGCTACTGAGTTTGGTGATCATCCATTAATTAGTTCTGTAGGAGAAGATGTTTAAATGTTTTTCTATTCTTAATTTTAGCGGCCCCTAAAAGGGGCTAATCAAATTAATATGAACAAACGTGATAAAAGACTACCCAACAATGCTTCAGACAAGGTTTGGTGATCATCCATCCATTAGTTCTGTAGCAATAGACATGTAAAGGTATTTCTATATTTAGCTTAAGCGGCCCCTATAAGGCGCCAATCAAATTCATATGAGCCAATTTGACAAAAGACTACCCAAAAATGCTACAGGCAATGTTTGGTGATCATCCATCAATTAGTTCTCTAGAAATAGACATTTAACGGTATTTCAATTTTTAGCTATAGAGACCCCTAAAAGGGGCTAATCAAATTTATATGAGCAAACTTGATAAAAGACTGCCCAAGAATGCTATAGAAAAAAGTTTGGTGATCATCTATCCATTAGTTCTGTAGCAGGAGATGTTTAAAGGTTTTTTTTTATTTTTAGCCCTAGAGACCCCGAAAAGGGGCAAATAGAAATGATATTAGCAAACTGGATAAAAGACTATCTAAGAATGCTACAGACAAAGTTTGGTGATCATCCATCGATTAGATCTCTAGAAATAGCCTTTTAAATGTTTTCCTATTTTGAGCTTTAGCGGTACCTTAAAGGGGCCAATCAAATTCATATGAGCAATCTTGATAAAAGACTGCCCAAGAATTCTATAGAAAAAAGTTTGGTGATCATCCATCCATTAGTTCTGTAGCAGAAGATGTTTAAAGGTTTTTTTTATTTTTAGCCCTAGAGACCCCGAAAAGGGACCAATAAAATTAATATGAGCAAACATGATAAAAGACTACCCAAGAATGCTGAAGACAAAGTTTGGTGATCATCCATCCATTAGTTCTGTAGAAGAAGATGTTTAAAGGTGTTTCCATTTTTAGATCTGCTGACCCCTAAAAGGGGCCAATTGGAATGACATGAGCAAATTCAAGTGTGATGGTCACAAGGATGCGACAGACCAAATTTGAAGTAAATCTGCTTAGTAGTTGCAGAGAAGAAGACGATTGTTGACGCATAACGACGGACGACGGACGATGGACGCCTGAGCATCCCCCTTTGATACTAATAGCTCACCTTGAGCCTTCGGCTCTGGTGAGCTGAAAACGTGTTTTTAAGATTATATATATATATATATATTTGATATTTATTTTAATTTATATGTATTTCAAAGACCTTTGTCCGTAATTGACGTTGCAAAGACGAAAATTTTGTAATTATTTATCTGAAGTTTGATATTGTCTTACTTGAAAAAGAAACATTATACTTGTTTCCTCCGCAAAATACTCTTGAATGATTAGTTCCGTTTATAGATTTCTTGTACAGAACATGCATACGTAATAATGTATAGAGTTTACTTCGAATTTGATAGAATATCAGCCCCACATAAAAGGCCATGCAAATAATGCAAAATATTGAATATAACCACTGTGTTGTCCATATTTAGTTGTGAAAAAAACGTAAAAGATAGCGATCATACTTTGTCTTTTTCAACTTGTGTATAATAAAAGATAGTATGTACATTTTGTACTTTAATGAAATAGAGAAACAAGGAATCCCTTGAACACCTAAGACAGCATAATTGAAAATGTTGCATACTCAGTTTGATTGAGTCTGTTCGTGAATAGTACTGGTTAGTGCAAAAGCTTCCGCCAATGTTCCCTTTCAAAAGCCTTTGCAAAACTCAACATTCAAATATGTAATGGATACATTTTTAGTTAGGAAACAACAACAAGATGTGTTGCAGTTATTATGAACCGCGAGATATTTGTGCATAAATAAGTTGTAAGTATGAATATAACAGTTTTTATTGAACTTTATGTCCAAATTAACAGTTTAAGTAGCTTACACTGTATATTAAGAGGCATTTTTTTTTTATCAAATATGACAATTAAAGACTTGTGGATTTATGAAATCAGATTTAAAGTCCTTGATCATGTTATTATGCTGCTTTTTAGCTTTTCCAATAATTAGGTATGGGATTGATAATCTTATTCTTCAATTATTGCTGCAAAAGCTGAAACAAATGTAGTTAAAGTGGCAGACCGTTCAGTCATTGCTCTTTGAGATATGTTCCACATGCGTTCTTAATGGTGGTTTAATCTTAAGGACCGTGACAAGCTTATTACGTAAGATTTTACTTATTTGATATATAATTTCGCGCAGAATAGTACGACATTTGACATGCCTTGAATTGTTCGTTGATAAGTGGTTTTAACTATGTGCCTCGTAGCATTGGTAAGCAGTAATAATTATCTTAGAAGATGACAGAAAAAAATCTTTACATTACCTTTTGATTTATCTTATAATAAATATTCAGATTTGCTGTTAAAAGCTGTGTGGTCTTGAAAGGAAAATCTTTTACTCTGAAATATTGATTATTTGTTCTGACGCATATTTTAATATCGCGATTATGTTACCCGTTTTTTGCTCAGTGTTTAAACAGTATTTCCTCTTAAGTATTGAATGGGTACCAAGCTTAAATAATAACTACACAAATACAGAATAATAACTAGGCTTAAATAATAACTGCACAAATACAGATTCGCCCTTTCGTGCTATATGGATCGGTAATTGTAACGTACTTTTCATTTGATTTTACTATAATCAAATAATCACCAGTATCAAGTTTGCTCCCATAAAGACCTCTCTGTTCATAAGAAAAAGCGATACAAACTTCTATTGTTTATACGCGTTGTGATTTCTGTAATTGTTTTGAAAGGTTGGTTTCGATACTCTAAAAAAATGTAAATGAAGTCTGGAAACAAAATTAATCTACAAGTGTTCGTGATACATTCAATCCCGATTCAAAAATCCAGGTGAGCGAGCAATTTCCCAAAGCCATCCAGGATCGCCGGAAGTTACTCATACCAGCAATGATTTGGACAAAAGAAGATCGAAAGGCTATATATATGTTGATAAGTTGTATATCAACAACAAAGTGTTTACAGTGGTTAACAGTGGTTATTCAAACTAGGATGACTCTGATAAACAGTTACGTTTCTTACTCTGGAATATTCAGGGTATCAAAAATAAACTAAACGATTGTGTCTTTTTAAACTATATTTCAGATTTTGATATACTATTTATTACAGACACATGGCATTCTTATTTTTTTAATATCAAAATCGATGGATTTCTTACTTTTACCATATTAATTAAATCATTTAGCAGAACAGAATAGCGGCGGTGTCGCTAAATATTATAGGGCTTATTGGAAAAATAATATAGAGCTGCTTAATATTGATGAAAAGGGTTTTGTGTGTTTCAAAAAATCAACTCTGAAAAACATGCTTATTTTTGTGTATACTATATTCCACCTGAAGATTCTAGCCTTTATAGAAATATAAATTCATCATTGTTCGATAATTTGTGTTACTTGAACACTTACATACTTATATTCGCAGAAATAGTGACCTTGGAGAAGTGTACGTGTCAGGTTACTTGAATTCATGCACGGGTGATTTGTTAGACTATATACCAAACATTAATTGATCTACATCATCAGACATCATCCCACGGGATTAATTGACACTTGCGTCGTAATCATGATCGTTTCGTTAATAATTACGGATCAAAACTACTGAGTCTTTATAAAAAATGGTTTGTGTATAATAAACAATAGATTAGAAGAGGGTAAATGCACCTATAATACTTTTTTTTTTTTAACTCTGACTAAGAGTACATGTAAACGCAATTCCGGGGGTGTTATCATTTATGTAAAAGACTATCTTGTATCCGAAAACACGTTGTTATTTACAAGTCAAGATGATATTATATGGATCAAAATTTCTGCTGAAAAACTCTGTATTGAAAAAGATCTTTTGGTCGGGTTATGTTATGTTTTGCCCGACGACAGCAGCCGACAATCGGTAGTTGAAAACTGTATTTTTGATCGATTATTAGATTCCGTAGTATACGGAGAAAATAACTGTGAAAATGATTGCTATTTGGCCTTATTTGGTGATTTTAACTCGCGAACATCTACCCTTCCGACTACGTGTCACATGACATATGCGATCACATGACTATGCTACCAGAAGATTATATAGTGGATACAGAAATGCCGCGGTCGTCTCAAGATCAAGGTCATGTTAATAATAATGGACGGCTATTATTAGATTTTGCCGACAGACTGGTTTAAGAATTTTAAATGGTCGAATAGATGAAGATTTAAATTTAGGCAAATATACATTGTTAATCATCGGGGTTGCAGTTTGATAGATTATGTATTATGCAGGAAAGAAATGTTTACGTTAATTGACAGTTTCAAAGTTGATGATCCAAATATTTTATCGGATCACTGTATTTATCATGTTGCTTTAAATTTAATAGAATTTGTACATTACAGAATGTTAAAATACACAATCAAGTACAAAATTTTGTTGAATCAAAATACATATGGAAAAATAGTTTGAAAATGGAATTTATTGACAGTTTGAGTGATAATGAAGTATCACAAAGTATTGATTTGTTGTCAAATGAAATTTCAAATTGTTGTACATATGATAGTATTGATAATTGTCTTACTAATTTTGAAAATATATTAGATAAAGTAGCATCACCTATTTTAAAAAAGAAATTAAAACCACAGTCGGACGAGATTGTTTATAATTGTGAGAATGATAGTCCATGGTTTAATGAAGAGTGTTATGAAAAGAGAAATAAATTTTTACATACTCTTAATGAATATAGATTATTTCATTCGGATGAAAATAGAGAAAATATGGTAACTGCTAGAAAAGACTATAAATCATGTTTGAGAAAAAACAGATACAATTATGATAAGGAGAAAACATGTAAGCTTTTAGATAGCAGATTTAAGAATGCACGTCTTTATTGGTCTATGTTGAAAGAGTCTGCAGGTATAAAAAGATCAAATATACAATTATCGTCTTTTGAGAGTTATTTTAAAGCTGTTAATAATCCAAATGATGTATTTTTTAATCCTGACGAAGATATTTTATATTTTTTAATGAAAGATATTGTGATAATGAGTTTAAATTATGTTCGAAGAATTAAATACCATCATTTCAATAGATGAAATTTATTTAGGAATAAAACAACTTAAAAATAATAAATCGGGTGGTCCGGATCTTATTTTAAACGAATTTTTATTGCTGGTAAAGAAATACTTGCTCCCGTGTTATCTATTTTATTCATAAAATTTTGAATTAGGATATTTTCCAGAAAAATGGTCTCAAGGTTATATTATTCCTTTGCATAAAAAAGGGCAGTATTAATAATGTAGATAATTATAGAGGTGTTACATTACTTAGTTGTTTGGTAAACTCTTACTCGTATTTTAAATAACAGGCTAAAAATGTTGGGCGGAAAAATATAATGTGTATGTCGAAGCCAAGTGGATTTCGTTCTAATATGAGTACTACTGATAATGTTTTTGTTTTGAGTGGGTTAATAAATCATGTATTAAATCAAGGTAAAAAACTGTATACATTGTTTGTAGATTTTAGCAAAGCTTTTGATTATGTTACAAGAGATAACTTATGGTATAAAATGAAAAATTAGGAATCAGGGTAGAATTTTAGATATTATTATGTCTATGTATAAGTCTGTTAGTCAAGAGTTAAATATTTAAATGAGTTAAGTGATGAATTCACATGTACATTAGGCGTTAGACAGGGAGAATGTTTATCTCCTTTTTTATTTCATTATTTATAAATGATATAGAAGACATTTTTCTGCAAAATGAGAAAATGGTATTGATGTTTTAATATGTTTAAGATATTTTTTATTGTTATATGCTGAGACATTGTATATTTGCAAATTCAGCTGAAGAATTACAAAAGTGTATGAATCTACTAAATGATTATTGTAAAACTTGGAAGATGAAAGTTAATGTTTCAAAAACTAAGTAATGATTTTCAAAAAAGGCGGTAATTTACCAAGAAATTTAGGAGTTCTATTTCGATGGTGAAGCAAGTAGAAATTGTAAATAAATTTTCGTATTTAGGTATAGTGTTTACATGTGTGGATCACTTTCAACAGCACAAGATACATTAGCAGGTCAAGCACAAAAAGCGATTTTAGATTAAATAGATATTTGTATTTAAATTCACTTTTATATCTCCTAAACATAAATTGGATTTATTTGACAAACTTGTTACCCCTATTTTAAATTACTGCAGCGAAGTATGTGGTTTTACTAATAATGTGGCAATTGAAAGAATTCACCTTCAATTTTGTAAAAGAATCTTAGCGGTAAAGAAAACAACACAAAATGATTTTGTATACGGGGAATTAGGTAGAACAAGCTTAAAATGTACACATTTTTAAATATTATCAAATTTTGGATAAAAATTATTCATTCACATGAAAACAAATATGTTCATAGAGTTTATCATATTAAAAAAAAGATTATGAGAATTTTCCAAATAGAATTAAACTGGTGTTCATCATTAAAGAGAAATTACTATGTACTCTTGGTTTCTTTGATGCTTTGGCTACAGCAAAGTGTTGGCAACATTGATTTATTTTTGTATTTTGTAAAACAAAGAATAAATGATCATTTATACAAAAATGGTATAGTAGAATTAATGAATCAAGCAGAGCCTTATTTTATAGAACATAGCTTTTTTCAATTTTCAGCCTTATTTAGAATTTTTCAATGTTAACAAATTTTGTCAAATCAATGACCAGATTAAGAGTATCATCTCATAGATTAAATATAGAAAGCCAGGGAAGGTGGACAAGGCCAATCAGAACACCAGTTAATGAAAGAAAATGTTAGTGTTTGTAATTCCCTGGAAGATGAGTATCATTTTATCATGGAATGTCCCTTATTTATTAATCTAAGAAAACAAATATATTAATAAAAAGTTCTGGAAACGCCCAAATATGATAAAGTTTATTGAATTGTTAAAATCTGAAGACAAAAAAAAGTTGTACAGAAATTAGGGTTATTTATTCACAAGGCTTTCATAACTCAGAAATGAATATTTTTTCAGTAACTAATAAAGAAAATGAATTGTAATATGCACATGGCTAGAATATAATTAATGTTTGTAAAAATTATTCATGTAAGATTATTTACCTTTGTCTTATTAACCCTTTGTTTTCGCATTTTTCTAAAGTTAAGAAGATGTTTATGGTAACATTATTTTTCAAACCTTATGTATTATGAAAGGATATATATCATTACCTTGCATTTCATTTTCGTGTAAGGTAGGGTAGGGAAAATAATGATGTATATGTATATTATATTAAAGAGCAATATGTTAAGATGTAAATGATTTATACGTGCAGCCATTATATGTATATATTTACATTTCTTTTATATGTATCAAATTAAATACAAGTTTATATATGTACCTACCCTCCCATATAGATTCTTTTTGGGAATGTATGGGTGTCATATTGCTTTTTGTTAAATTCATGCACTGTTCGTTGTATGTAGATATTTGTGCTATGTTTATCCTCATGGGCTTTTTAGCCTAATGGAATGTTGAATAAAACTTTGAAACTTTGAAACTTTATACGGAAAAAAAGGCCCGTTTCTAATTTGGTTTATAATAATAATAATAATAAATACCACATTTATATAGCGCCCTTTTCATTAAAATGTTCAAAGGCGCTTTACATCAATCATATATGTCTAAAACAATATAAATGAACAGGATTATGAACATTAAAAATATTTTGCATTAACTAATTAAAAGTATAAATTATGGAATTATTTTTACATATTAATACAATATAACTTAAAGATCCTTAAAACTCACTTTACAATATATTGTCATACATTAAATTGTCTTCAATATATAAATGTGTAAGAAATAATGTGCCTTTTAACATAAACTCATAAATAAATCATTAAAAGCTACTTTAAATGCATATTGATGATTTTATTGTTTTGTTGTCATACTTAACAACAGAAAATATATGAACGATTGATAAAAGAATGAATACAACAAGCGACATCAGACTAAACGAATATTGAACCTAACGAACCTGGATAGCATGAGTACTCCTACACAAGGTCCAGTACCGAGGGAGTCAGATACCTCCCCACAGGCATGCAGACCCCCAGGATGACATCACTACTATCACCACAGGAGGAAAGGGCCACGCCCACAAACCTTAACACTAAATATTCTTGAAATCTGACCCTCTGCATTCACGAAGCCATATATTATTATAAACACATGTAAATTATTATGATAAATCAATGTTAGTTTTTTTTTTTTTTTCCCTTTTTTTTTGATTTAAAAAAAAGAAATATTCTGTGCTTAAAATGCTAGCAATGGATTTATAATAATAGATAAGATCTTGCTAAATCATCGTTATAAAACAATAAATACTAAATTGATTTAAAAATTGTTTGTTTAAAAAAAAAAAAAAAAAAAAAAACTTTTAATAAAACTAATATTCAAATAACAGATACTTCGTATTCACTGTTTATAAATTCATTCATAACAGTCACTGATTATTTTCCATAAGCTAAATTGAAGTAGTGTGTTTTAAGATGTTTTTTGAAACTTCTACTGTGTTACAGTTTTTAGATGACTGGTAGTGAATTCCATAGCTTAGGAGCTGATGCCGAAAAACTCCTTTCACCAAATTTCAGTTTAGTTTTTGGTTGCACTAATCGTACAGGTGCATTTATGAAGAGCGCAGATTTCGGGAAGTGGAATAAACTTGAATCATTTCCTGCATATATGATGGAGATTGTTGTTTCAGTGACTTGAAAGTATGTAATAAGATCTTGTAATTCACTCTATATTCGATTGGCAGCCAATGAAGATCTTTCATCACTGGTGTAATATGATCTTTCCTAGATGTACGTTTAATCACACGGGCTGAAGTATTTTGAACAAGTTGAAGTTTTTTCATGGTTTGTTGAGGTATACCATATAGAAAGAGCATTGCAATAATCCAGTCTTGATGTCACGAGAGAGTTAACGAGTGTTTTGTAGCTTCTTCGTTGATATATTTCGAATACGTCCCTATCTTACTTATTTGGGCATACGAAGATATGCAACGGAGCTAACATGATGTTTCCATATTAACCTGAATCAAGGAATGCACCCAAAATTTCCTTAACACTTGATGGAAATTTTGAAATTTCAAGCTTGGTACCGTCATTGACAGTTTATATTTTTTTCACGCTTGAGTTCACTGTAATTGCTAACCGAAGAAAAGACTATAAGTTTCTGTTTGTCTGAATTCAGTTTGAGAATGTTGGCTGTTCATGACAGAAATGTTATTTCCTTTTAAGGCAGTTTTGGAGACAGAACTCAAGATACAAGTTCAGTTTTGGTGTTGTCCAACGGTTTGAAAGAAATGTATATTTGAGAATCGTCAGCATAGAATTACATTGCAGACCATGTTTCGGACAAAATTTGCCCGACAGGTGTTTGTGAAAAGTATGTAAAATTTTGGGTCCTAAACAGAGCCCTGAGGGACACTGTATGTTCATTATGCAACAGGGTCGAATAGTTTCTCCAATCAATACAAAATCTGGGAAGGGACCACTTTGAATAAGATCTCACCAAAAGGGAGCAACTTTTTCCAGTAAAAACCCAAAATAATTGAAACGATTAAAAAAGGGTTTTGGTCCCAATTTGTTTTCAAAGGAACAGATAAAACGAGTTTTACAATAATTTGTAATTCGCCCTTTTTAAAAAAATTTGGGGAATTCATTTTTCACTTTTTAAGTGGGAGTTTTTGTGGAATAAATTTCCCGTATGCAGATTTTTTGGTTTAAGTAGAATTTTTTAGTGTTGAGAAACATATAACTGAAGTTTAGGCCCCAGAATTTAGAAGTTTGAGTCATATGTTTATTACAAATGGTCTAAAGTTTTCAAAATTTTTTGAATAATTGCCCTTTCCCTTTAAAGGGTCTGATTATCGAGTCTTATTGCGTGGAGGTACGTCGGCGGTGTAAAATGATAAGTTGAACATGTGCGTTAGATATGGTGATACTTCAAGTTTGCATTCTTTTAGGAGCCAAGTCGGTATCGGATCTAGTTCACATGATTTAGTAGATGACTTTTGATATGAGCTTAAGAACTTGCTCTTTCTGTAATAACTTCAAATTCACTGAAATGTTTCTTTAGGCTTTTTGTATTTGAGTTGAATTAGATTCATTTGTTAATATTACATTCATTTTTAGATGCTATGTCAGATCTGATTTTTTCAATTTTGTTTTCCAAGAAATAACTAAAATCTTGAGCTAGTTCTTTAGCAGAAGTGTGTGATGGGGAGCTTAACTTCAGGTTTGTTTCCGAGGAGATGATTTGTTTCTTTGAAAATTTGTTTTTGATCATTACACACCGATTTTATTTTGTCTTTGTAATATGTTTCACGAGATCTTTCAATTACATCATTTACAACTAAGCACTGACTTCTGTATATTTTCATGATCTACAGTTAATTTTGATTCCTGCCATTTCATTCAAGTTTACGTTTAATGTGTTTCTCATCATGTATTTCTTGATTGAACCACGGGCATTGGGGTCTGAGAACAATTGTTTTTGTTTTCTCAGGTGCATGTTTTGTCTAACAAAGATGAAAGGACAGTGTGATATTTCTCTGATGCTTCTGCCATGCTGTCTGGTTAGGACCAAAAAGTTCAGATGATCTAATATCTGCTTTGAAATTTCATGTTTATATCACGAGATTTTCTGTATGTGACTGTTTACGAATAGGTGGTGGTTTCGAACATTAACTTTCATTAGGATAGCAAAATGGTCACGTGTTACTTTTCCGTTTGAAGTTTTAAATCCAGGATCAGTTATTTTAATATCAGATACTACATTTGGTTTATTATTTAATGACAGGTATTGAGTGTAATGATAAGGTAAAATATATGTATGTTTAATATGAAAATGAGTTTTCTTATCATTATGCTGTTACAATTTCTTTCAAATGTAACATTACTGTACCATATATTACTTATTTGTTATCGAATGCTGCTGACAAAATGATTTTTGAATACTGTAGCAGATTTTCCTAAACTTTTTCCTATAACAAAGATCTCTTTTAAATCCAAATTAAATTTTTCACTTTAACATTCAACTTCACCTTTTAATCAACCTTAAAACGAACCTTTTTAACACTCACTATTGAACTATTAAACAAAGATGGTAATTCACTTATATAGTGTTTCTTCCCGACAATTAAGAGTCATGTATATCATTGAAAATAGATAAATATCATGATATCGAGTAATTCGCAAGTGAAATGATTTCCCGCCGATACAAAATACACAATTGTTATGTTTTGGAGTAGAAAAAAATATAATAATTTCCCGCCAAATACAAACATACATCTCAAGATTATGAATTATACAAACATGGAGGAAACTTCATACTAAATAATAATTACATAATGTATGATCCTTGAAAAGCAAACCTATTCAGCTTAAATTTCTATGTAACTTGTAAGATATATTTATAATACAAAATCGTGTAATTCACGACAAATACAGTTGAAAGTGAGGAACACATTTTTAAAAATATAAACGATAAACTTGTTTCAGGTGAATATGATATAAATGAATGTATGTCTATCTTTTCAAATACAATACACACTATTTCAATGAAATGTTTTTGTAATTTTTTGAGTATTTGAGCAAAAGATACAAGCCATGTATCAAAAAGAAAGCACTTTGGTTAAGTAGTAATTGTAAAAGGATAAAGTCTGATTTTATGCTGCCAAGCGCCGTTTCTATGAAAATAGGACTGATGAAAATAAATTATTGTTTTCGGAATATGGACAATCATTTTTGGACTCAAAGCGTAAAGCGTAAAGTTTTTGTTTTATCAAAAAGAAAAAGTAAACTTGTTTTTGTCAAGTTTTGATTTCACTTATGAGATATTTATCAATATTCCAAGCGTTACTTGTGGTTATGAGTTAAGAATTGCTACAATCCTGAACGTGCTGCACTGCTAAGACTTGCTGCAGTATTGGAGTTGCTGCACTATTGGACTTGCTGCACTTTTGGACTAGCTAGGCTTCTTATACTTGCTGCGACCTTAGACTTGCTGTAGTATTGGACTTGCTGCACTATTGGACTTGCTACGCTTCTTATACTTGCTGCGCTTCTTGGACTTGCTGCGCTCCTTGGACTTGCTGCACTATTGGATTTGCTGCACTATTGGACTAGCTATGCTTCTTATACTTGCTGCTCTCCTTGGACTTGTTGCACTTTTGGACTTGCTACGCTTCTTAGACTTGCTGCGCTTCTTGGTTTGCAGCACTATTGGACTTGATACGCTTCTTAGACTTGCTGCGCTTCTAGGAAGCGGACCGTTCTTAGACGCAACTCTTCACTAGAATGCCGACCGTTTTCTAGACTGGCTACTTTATTTGGCTCTTTCACTGGACCTGCTCACCAACAAGGAGACTTGCTTAAGATAACTTTCTGACAATATTTGAAGCTTCCTTTGAAACCAATTTTTTCTTCTTTTTTTTATTTCCAAATTCATTTCATATAAATACACAACGCGCGAACCGGATAGAACGCCACAATTGTTACGTCAAGTCAAAATAAAAATAAAACATTCGTGTTTCTTTTTATAAATGAACTGGCTGTTTTGACAGTCTTATATATATATAATTTTACGGCTTCTTATGATAACGATGTGTATATAGATGCTCTTGATAAATCCATTTCTGTGGATGGCGTAAATAAAACTATATCTATGTTAAACCGTTATAAAAGCTGTGACTACGAAAATAATGAAGCAGATTTCTTTATTGACTATAGAGAATTTTATTTCTCCATATCTTTGTACAATATTCAATCATATATTCTACAACTGTGTATACCAAATTTCCAGGTCAAAGAGAATTATCATGCCAGTCTAAAAAGAATGTGAAAAAGATGTCCCCTCGAATTATACAGGTTTAACATTTTTTAAATACAATTCGTTAATTCTTCTCCTTATGGTTAAGGACCCGTATTAATAAGTGGTGTGAAACAGATTATGTTTTAAGTGATTCTTTAAATGGATTCAGAGATGGTCTTTCCACAACTGTTGCATTTTTTATTACATACAATCATCCAGAAGATCTTATAAAAGTCTAAACTTTGGTGTGTTTTGATGACTTTCAAAGAACTTTTGACTCCGTTAACAGGGATGCATTATGGATAAAACTAATTCAAGCCGGCATAAGTTGTAAAATGACCAACATGATGAAATGTATTTATTACAATGATGTACAATGATGTGTAAATATATCTAGTACTATGCAGATGTCTGAATTTTTAATGTGTCGATTGGTTTGAAGCAAGGAGAACCATTACCTCCCTTAATTTTTGTTCGTTTCGTAAACGATATTATTGATAGTAAAAACTTTAATGATTTAACTGATAAAGATTAAGAATTGTTATCTATGTATATTATTTTATTTGCTGACGACTTTACTACTACACATCCTGTTTGTTTACAGTCACAAATAGATAATATTTTTCATTATTAAGAAAAATGGTGTCTTAAAATTAATATACTAAAACCAAACTATGTGTTGTTGAAAATAAGCAGATCTAATGATGTAAATATATATTTTATATTAAAGTTGAGAAGATTGAGCAAGTTGATTACTTAACTTACTTAGGCATTTTTTAAGTATACAATTAATATTACACATGCAGTCAACGGGCTACACGATCAAGCATAAGGAGCATACCACAATCTGATGTTTCTATTTGACAAGTGAAATTTGATGTTAAAACTAAATTATTATTATTTATAACCATGATGGTGCCAATACTTATATATGATTCAAGAAGGTTTTGGGGATCTATATGATAAAATATAAAGAAACGGAACAAATTTACAATGTCAGATTTAGCATGTTTTAGGTGTAAAACAATAACATCCCAAACTATGCGGCGGCTGGGATAACTGGTAGATTACCGTTATCTGTAGCCTGAAGGGAAGATCTTTAAATTGTTTGCTAAAATTAATGAAAAATATTTCTTCCCCCATTTATGTTTATTGACCACAATTTTTAAATCAGCTGATGGGCTTCTCGCATACATCTATTATTTTTATCATGCTTAATTTAACTTATATATCGATTTAACTTTGGATGACAAGTTTGTAAATATTTTACCACTGTTTAAGAATCGTTTAACGATCAATAATATACATGATTAGTCAGCGCGAATTCGACCTAAGCCTCAACTTGAATAATTATTGTAATAACAAAAAAGAGTTTTGCAACTATATAGATAATATAAATCTCAATTAGGAAATATAGTGTATAAAACCATACTTTCTTATACTCGTAACATGCTTTTGTGATGATAGACCCTTGTAGATTCTAATTTGTAATGTTAATTTTTCTTCGCAGCCATTGGTTAAAGTTGCAATGTACTTTATTTCAGAAGTTTAAGTTATTGCCAATTGTTAATATATTGTAGTCCATATTTTACTTCTTTTTGCCGGGACACATCAACATACAACAGTTTGATGTTATATACAAGAAACTTTTTGGGAAGATATATTCTATTGAGGTTTATGCAGTATGTAAACAATCATAACTCTCTATTGTTTTAATTATTTTCCATCGCATTTGTATATAGTTTATATACATTTTTGTCTGAGAATATAGCTTATGTCGATATAATTTGTATTAGCATAAAACTTCATTCATTATATCGTTTTGACAAAATGGTAAATAGGACATTAGGACAGGGCATGTCTTATTTGTAAAAAAAGTATTTGAAAGAACAAATGTTCACGATATATTTTTGTACAGTCACAAAAACATAATATTTTTCATTTTTTAAAAAATGGGGTCTTAAAATCAATTTCAATAAAAATCAAACTATGTGTTGTTGCAAAATAAGAACGATCTAATGATGTAATAACTATTTTTGTAATTAAGGTGAGAAATTGAGCAAAGTAAGATACAATTAACCTTCTTAGGCAACTTTTATAATATAGTATAACAAGGATAATATGGACACTGCAGTTCAGGGGCTACAAACGATCAATGCATTAAAGAGACCATACACAAATCTGATGTTTCTATTAACAAAAGTGAAATATTATTATTATTATTGTATCATCTTTAATTACTTAATATACGATATTAACCTTATCAGATGACAGATATGTAATAACTTTACGCAATTGTTTAAGACGTCGTATTGTATAAAGAGATCAAATATTTACAAGATTGGTCAGCGTCAATTCGACCTAAGCTAAACTTGTAAATAATATAATGGGTAATAACAAAAAAGAGAATTTAATTATGAGACTTATCTTAATGTAATTGAAAATGATATCACTACGCAAAGAGACATATGAAAAGTAGTTGTCCATTCATGATAAAATATGATGTCTGCTTAAAAAATGGTGACAAATAGATTAAACTACATCAAGTTAATTGAATGAATTGATAGACGTTTACAATACTATAACAATATACATAGTAAAGTGAGAGTTCTTATTAAATCCATCCAATAGTAGTTTGATCAAGTGAACCTAGAAAATTAGAACACAAAGATCCACCTTTAAAAAATGTTTTCATTTCAAATTTTATATGAAATACACAGAATAGGATATTGAATTACAACAAAACAACAAAAACTTCACCTAACACCCATTTTGGTCCGCGACATATATCTGCCTCTCTTGCTAGATCATAACATTCAGTTACATCACTTTCTGCTTACTGCTGCATTTTACCTCCTTTCGCTCCCGATTTGAGAAAGACTCTTTCCTGTCTAAGCAATGACATCACAACAAGCGTCATCACGCGTCTCACAGCGACAACCAATTACGGAAATGCTCATACAATTCACCTGCTGCTATGGCAAAACAAAAACAACATAAAAATTACAACAATATCCTTTCTGATCTCGGACTTGATTAAACTTCAAAGAAATGTAATCATCAACCCGGACTGACTTAAATAAAGCTCACCTTCCATTTTGCTAATCAAGTCCAAACCCGTGTTCAAAACTGACCTCCCGCCATCGCCCAAGACCAAGCAATTAATCAAACCACCATCCTCTTTTTTTTTAGAAATCTATTGAATACAAACCCCAGCTGCAACACTCCGCACAATACAGCACATCGTACCATAACAGGCCATGTTACAGCGCTAATTTTCTTTACTACCTACGTCTTTTGAATGACCCTACTACCAAGCAATCGTGATACTAACATCTATCTCTGTCTTGCAGAAAGTTGACCCCCCTTCACTAAGTAATGTTTTCACAGCTTATTGTCCGTCACGCATATTGTATCTGTTGAACCACTACTTCCTCAAACAATCATCATACAAAATACTACATTACATTGTTTACCATGTATCAACAACCATTGAATGGTCTTTAAGTTTTTCTTTTCTATTTGTCATGTTCAAACTGTATCTTTGGAAATAAAGGATAGCCCGAAAAGAACACATTCGATTTGCCCAGTAAATCTGAACCGTCTTTAATTACTAGTCTTGTGTTCTAACTTAAGCCACTACCAATGCAATTCCAGTGAAACCCAGAGAATCCTGTCAATTGAAACCCTTGCTGCCGTCGCATATCCCTATTTCATTTAATTCGCTCGTCTTTCTGACCCAAATCTCTATGATCTAATGAACCATAGTATATATTCCTCTTTTATATGATGGTCACACTTTCCATGCCATCTCATTTCTACCCGCATACAACATCAATGTATTTCTGCTATTACGCCTCTGCCGACCAACACTCACTGGTGTGAAACGTATAATCCAAACCTCTAAACCGTCGATTTAAAGTCTTACATAATGACTCAGAGCTCTGGTTCTAATCATTGCAATGACATATATACACCAATTTCTCACACAAAAGTACATGTTTTAATAGGATACCATCACAGGCACTCAATGTATGGCCTCTTCAAAGAAGTTTTATCTGAACATTTAAAAACCAAGAAATATCAACCACACATTTAAAGAACATGAAAGCTCGTATTTATCACACAATTACACTGACTTCAAACTACGTCTCTCCTCGGCGAATATTCTTCCGTCTGCGTATGGCTCACAAATAATTCTCCCAAGTAAATATAACTTGGTACATCTCCAATTCTTCGTCATCTCCTTTTCCTATGTTCCACAAACATCACTATCATCTTCATCACAAATATTATTAGTAACCTCATTATCAATGTTTATCATCACCTTAGCTATCATCGTCTCACGAAAATCATGCCTGCTTTCGCCAGTTCTATCATAAAATTTGAAGTAAACATCAAAATATCATGACCAATCAACATCATCACAATCTTTAAAATCATCATCACGTCTATCATTATTTAAATCATATCTTTACCATAAGTGTAATCATCATTACTAACATAATCATTGCCATGAAATAATAATCAAATCCATCATCATTAAATTATAATAATCAAGTATCACATCGTTATAATCATCATTCGTGCCGTCATCAAATCGTCATCAAATCATCACATTCATCATAAAAAACTTCATAGTTATCAAAGCTTATTTTTATCACCTTATTGTTATAACTGTCATTGTTTTAGTATACATAAAGTCTGATGCTCCTTTATATTGCATTTTAAATATTAATGATAATGCTTCTGCTGTGCTGCTGCTGATGAGATGATGAATGTGAATCTGCTGATGATGATGTGATTACTGTGCAGGTGATGATGGTGATATTTATGTATTAAAAGTTGATGTCTTGTGATGTTCATATGCGTGTTATGTCTGTTGCATTCAATGCTTGAAGATATATTGTAAATGATGAGAAATAGTGACTTATCATGATAATGGTGCATGTAATGTAAAAAGGGAAAAAGTTAAGCTTTATTTCTTGAAATAGGTCCCCGCCCAAATACAAAATTAATCACAACGATGGACATAAGCAACTTGAAAATCAGTGAGTGATATATATACATTATATATTGTAATGTGAACATAAGTACATGTACCAATCATATTAAAGAAATTAAAAAAATATTTAAAGATTTAAAGATAATTTCGTATATTATCGAATATCTTTCACTATAGTATTACCATTATAATGTTTTATAATTTTTTATGTACTGAATTAGCGTCTATATTTAAATGCATGATCGCCAAAACGTGCTATAATCTTATATATATTTATCTGAATGCTTTAGATGTTTTGGTGAAGTTTAATATCGTCATGTCTCAGTGAGACATGACGATCAAACACAGTTCTTCCTTCTCACGAGAAAGAAGAATTATGTGATTACATATAAGGTAATTACATCCATATTAAATTTTCCAGAAACATATTCCCTTTAAATTAAGACCTTTCCTTGAAAATAGTTAAATTTACAGCAGCGTCTCTATCTATTTAGGGATTGTCTTCAAACTTCAATTTTATGTTCCTTAATCATCACCTATTTAATACGTGTTAAGTTTCGTCGTTCAGAAATATTACCACAGACAAATTTTGATGTCAGTTTTATTTTCTCCATTGCATTTTCTTTCATAACAAAGACGTTTAGACTTTACTGTAGGTACTAGTAAATGTTCACCCAGTACAAGAATTTACTAAACTATATTAATCAAGAACGGCACAGCACTCAAACTTTCGTGACTGAAGTTATTTTATTAAACAACCGGTTTACATGACTTTAATATTTAATTACGAAAAAAAATATGTGACAATTTATTTGAAATACAGCAATCTTATTTTTCAAACACTTAATATCTTTAACAAATTACCATTGCCTTGTGATTATGAATTAGGTTAATGTTGAATGATCAATTCATATTAGACGCGTCGAATTTGAATTTCACTTTTAAATGCATGTGTATGAATGTTACTCTAAATATAGTAAATAAGCTGTAATAATGTAGCTAACAAATTTGTTTTTCTTTTTTATATAATTGTCCGTGGGCCAGTAAATTTAAAGGAAGGGCAGTCAGTAGCCCAGGCAGATCGATAGTTACTTTAATCCCCTCTAAATTTTGTAAAAGCTGAACAAAACTGTATACAGCAAGTATATACAACGTAACAATATCTTAAATCTCAATAGCTTAATAACACACACACACACACGGAAAATTGGCACATGTCAACAAGTTTCAAGGTTGATAAACACCAATATCGTATAACGAGTTCTTTGCGTCTCCAAATGTTGCGCTTGTACCTGAAATATGATAGTGTAGGTCGTCTATACAAATATGTTTGCATACCTTTGTCTCCAAATGGTGAGATTGTACCTGAAAGATGATATTGGAGGTCATTTTTAAAATTATGTTTGCATACCAAATGGTGATATTGTACATGAAAGATGATATTGCAGGTCGGTTATAAGACTATGTTTGTATTCCTTTTCTTTTCCGTTGACACAACTAACATTTTTTTCATAAAATGTATTTGATAGCGGTGAAATCTTTTCTTAGTTGATAAACAGTTTTATTGTGTGATTTTGAATATAACGCACGCTTTACTGTGGAATTACAAGTCCTGAATGAAAAGCAAAAACATTGAATTCACACGCACACACACACACACACGCACACACACACACACACACACACGCACGCACCAACACACACACGCATGCACGCACGCACACACGCACACACATCACACACAGTCATAAATATATATATATTAAATATTTCTTCCTTTGTTGTAACTCATGTTTATCTTTTTTATGTTGGCTTGAGAAGGCTTTAAAGGCACTTGATCCATTACCACATCTAACAAACGCACTTGTGACATCTCTTTACTTCGCTTGTAAAAATAAATCGTGCGTATAAAAGGACAAGTGAAAAACCTAACATTACTTCTACCGTTGAAGGTTTCGAAAGTATAATATAGCAATCTACTTAATATTCTGCAGTTCAGCAGTAAAATGACACAACACTTATAAATTACAAAGCGCTTCAAAGTAATGTTTTGGGTTCTTTATTGCTTTTCTTTTCCGATTAAAAAGAATGCAAGAAAATAAACTTATTTATGTTATATTTAAGTAAATCATAAATTAAAAAAAAATGAATAAAATCCTAGGGTTTTATTTGCAACCACCTGCACACATTAGTATGGTGGCTGATTTGTGCTATTCGTGTTTTCTCTTCGCGACCCCGCCAAGCCAAAAATCGAGAATTAACAAGTTAAAAAGGCGGGGGCTTGTAGCGAAATAACACGAGTACAAGCGTATAAATAAAACTTTGCCCCGTGCCCTACTATTTATCGTGTTTTTGCCGCGCGACCTCACCAAGCGAGAAGTCACAATTTACTTCCAATAATTAAAATAAAATGTGTTATCCCTTTCTCTGTAATTGCCTAACAGGTAAGCCATATGCTTTTTCCTAACCAAGCATTCATAATAACTATTGACTTTAGAAACTCAGTGATGTTTTTATTCGAAATTAAATTTTCATCTGATGAAGATCTAGACCAAAACCTTTTTTTTTTGCGAAGTTTCTGTCCTATTGCTCAATCTTCTAGAACAATTAATTTCAGATATGAAAAATTGACTCAATATTGAAAAGCATTGCTACGATTTTTGCTCAAATCAGGCTAAGTTTCTCACAAAGATTTGATTTTCAAAGTCCCTAGTTTAATTCTTTGCTTTCTTTTGTACATATTTCTGCCAAAGCTAATCTATGTTCAAATGTTATGTTCGCATTTGGACTTTTGTTGAGTTCTTATAATGAACATTACGAAGAAGATTAAAGTTAATAATATATACAGCGGGAAAATATCTCTCCAAACATAATCTTGTTATTCCCTATATTATAAGTGTAAAACTAAAACTAAAATCATATTTGGTTTAAAATAGTACCATTTACAAACAATGCATTATTGATAAGAAAACAAAACAAAACGAAAGCTTGAAAGAAAAATTGTTAAAACAAAAAATCCTCTAAAATTTACATAAGCTCACTTTTGAAATTATTGTTTTTTTAATGACGTTAATTATGATACTTAATCTTAGTTTAGCTTATCATAACACTACAACTTGTTTATTTTATCCCCATTCAGATAATTTTAAAGCGATATTTTTCTTGATTCCTTGATTATATCTCATGTTTAGGTATTTAAAAACAGAAACATAAAAAACTAATCCTTAAACCTTTTTAAATATTTTTATAACAATATAGACATCTTGCTATGTTATTTTTTCTATTGGAAACTTACTTTTAAAGTAGGTAATGCAGTGTTCTCCCTCTAAACTTCGTGCATATTTCTCTGACATTCAACTCTTGATATTTTTTTTTTATAATTCAGAATACGACATTATATTTAAATGTTATATTTAAATGAAAGAGATAAAAATCCTTGACAATAGCGACCCTCTGGCCCAAGAACTGAACTTTGTATATAATAAAAATAATCGTCGCTGGTGATGATGAGCAGAAGTATTTTGATTGCAATGGTGATGATTATGTCGATGATAGTGATGATGAGAATAAATACTTAGATTTTGATGATGATTATGTTGATGATGGTGATGTAAAGCAGAAGTCTGTTGATTTGGTACTGATGATTATGTTGATGGTGTTGATGATGATGAGCAGAAGTAACATATTGATTTCAACGCTGACAGTGATGGTTGTGGTGATGGAAGACATAATTCTGCTCCAGATATACAATGAGTTGGTCATATTAATAGTTGAAATAATTATGCTGTTGAAGATTATGTTGATAATGATGAGCAAAAAGTATCTTTATTGTGTCATAGTATAGTTATTTCGTTAATACTAAATGTACATATAATTATTAACTTCATCAGTCGAAATACTAAATGATATATGTTTGTTTACATATTTTCACATTTTGACATTGAATGCCACCAAAAGGGGTCCGTGATTGTTTCATATATACAGCTCAAGAGTCACTGATAAGAATTCATTCTAGTGTCCCTTGTTTAATTAAAGAATATGCTGCACATTTTCTAATCTCCCTATTCGACAAATGCAATATTTATGAAGATGACATCCTTGTTCTCATTATGATGACAACGGTTTTAATTATTGTAAAATATCAATCTGTAAGTAATGGTGATACTCTACACTGATTGTGATGATGATGATGATGGTCGTGATGATCATGCTGTTGATCAAACTTTTGTTCATCATAATACTGATGGTCATCTTTGTAAATGTGTGCTGTGCTTGTTTTTGAGGATTGTCAATGTACATTGTCGTTTAAGTTATAAATAATAATCGAGAAATAAACTTGTTTATATATTTGTTATTTTGAAGAAATAATATTGATTCTGATATCTCTAAAAAGGTAAATTAATACACAAATAGCTTTGAGAATTAGGCATTTATGACCAAATAAATAAATAAATAAATAAAAACAACAATCACAACAACAAAAACGTGATGTCCAACTTAGATATTTAAATTGATTAAGTGTGGATAGCTAAAAATGAAACATGGTCAATATACAAAAGCAATCTTTTATTCAGACTGTAAAAAAAACTGAACTAGGATGCTACAAGTTAGCTTCTTCAAGGACATCTTGCAAGTTTCAAATCTATGTCAAAAGTTTTTGCCCAGTTATTGCAAACCAGTTAATAAAGACTATTAGTTTTCCTTATACTGTGACAATACAAAACACACACATGAAAGATAATAGTGTTATTTACAAAGAGGGGAATACCCTTAAAATTTAAAATGCGCATCATTCAAGTCAATGGGTGAACATTTTATATTTTGACCTTGTAATTATTTTGCTATATATATACATACCTAATTGTAAACATTAAATATAAATCTTCAAGACCTCTGTGGGAGACAGTTAGACAAATGTATGGGTCCTTAAACGGGGCATTTTCATCAACATTTTACAAAAGCTGAATTCTTATGAATGTATATGTTTCTTAAAATATTGTGAAATTAACAAATTTGTAAATCTTTATCTTGAAAAATACCCACGGTAAATTAATATGTAACACAACTGATAAATAATATTGGTCCGACCGTGGGTATCCGACGATGAAAATCGGATGACTAAGTTAAACATCACTAGTGCTATTTGATAATAAACATGAAAAACATCAAAGGGTGTCCTAGCAAGAAATGCAACAAGTGATCATAGATTTGTAGACATCTGATGAGCAGATACCTTCTTATATACTTTTCAAACGTGAATTGGACTTAACCAGAATTGTACGTCATAGATAAATTGGCGGACGAAAGACATGGTTCTTGTGAATATTGGTAGGCTTGCTAGAGATAAGAATATTAAATGTATTTTCTTTGGAATATACAAAACAGTAGGTAGTCAAAATGAACTGGGTTTGTTAGTTGTTTCTTTTTGCGACGGACGCGCCCTCTGGCGCGTTCAGAGCTAAGTCATCTACACATGGGATTTCGTTGGCTACAATCGCGCAATGTGTCCTAAACCAATTAACAGCCCAAGAAATAGTACATGAATTTGATCCTTCAAAACTCCCATACTTTGTCTGGATATCTTAATGTCTTCCATATTTAGCCTTTTCAATTTCAAATTAAGTTATCCAAGTTAAAATATGAACGTATATTATTGATAAAAACGTTGTAGTCCCGTAGTATTATTGCGCAATATGCAAATTACTGCTGAAACGATTTACCGCTGTCGAAAATATAGGACAGCAAATTATACTACAATAAAGGTGTAACCTCTGAGTTCCAAGACATTATTAGTAGGAAATAAATATTTCTACATTATACAAAACATTATTATTAACAAATCAAAAGTTTTTCGTGACTCTAGGATAACTCGCGCATTAATAAAAGAAGAACTATGTTCGTGACTCATACCGCGGGTTTAGCTGAATATTCAGCAGTTATTAATATATTAGATACAGTACAATGGCTAGTATAAATATCTATTTTTGAAAATGCATGTAAGACACTTTACCGCCATGTAGTCTTTCATGGTAAGGAAGTTATAATATCAGTTCTACTTCCGATTCTTGTGGTTTGTTTACATATTTTACTAGGTCATGATTTGAGTTAACCTTCGCTATTCTAAAAATAGATTTCTGCTTCACCTGTTCTGATTTTGGACAGGCGATTAGGAAGTACACATTAAACATGTAATAAACCAGCGGATTGTAATGCAATACTTTTAGAAATGCTATACAATTGTAAGAAGCAAACAAGTTGAAAATGGAATTTAGTGTGAAGTTGAAAAGGACAACTAAACACTGTAGTGCTTAAGTGACATTTAAATTAAAATAAAAACGATGTGCTCTGGCCTCTACATCTTTACCTTGTAAATAAAAAAAATCTAAGAAATACACTATTAATTGCTGATGATTTTAACCATTTTTTTTAATGAGACATATCCAAGAGAAATAAAAATACAAATGACTTATATTTTATTGTCTGTATGCCCACTATGGTATAACACGAAGCAATTCTAAATAGCATTCTCAAATGTATAATGTATTATGTTTGAAGTTTATTTGCCTGGATTTATTCTAGAAATATTTCGTTGATAGTTTTTTTCTATTTACATATCATTTCTTAGAATAAATCGATAAGGACACTGATTTACAAGTTTGACAATAGTTTTTAGGCATAAATTTCATTCTGTATTTAAGTGCTTGAAAGTAGAAAATCTGAATTATATCAATTTGGGACACAAAATATATTGCTCTACAAATCTCGAACTTGTATGGAACAAATTTTCTCTGTTATATATTTTGTGTGTTTTTTTGTTTTTTGTTTTTTTCTAAAAGAAGCCTTAATGTCTCTCCGGTTGCATGTCCGTCGCATTCAGTGCTTACAGCACTTTGATTTTTTTGGGTGGGGGGGGGGGGGTTCTTACAACTACAACTACACAAACAGTATTTTTAAATAGTAACATAGACTAAATTAATAAGTAATAGTACATGCATTTTTGCGATTTATGATACATTAGTTATATTTAAAGTCCCAGATAATACTTAAAGTAGAACACACACTGGAATGGAAAAAATGGGATGATTTTAAGTGACCAAATTCAGGATTTTTTGTCAAAAACAATTATTACAAAAATAATGATACATTAAAATCATGAATAAATTTGCATGACATGTCTAAATATGTGAAACATTATCTATTAATGCAATAATAATAATAAATAAAGAGCTATTGTGAATTGATTTATTTGGTGACTAATCTTCCATCTTGTTGAATTGCTTTAAAACTCGTCTGACACACCAGTGTTTTTATATTCCTATCAATAAGCCCATAACACCTCAAGTTTAAACTGCAGATGAAAGTTTCTGTTGTTAAAGTATCACAGTTTCGGCAAACCATGACTAATAACCTAATCATACCAGATTTTCCACTCAAACCACCAACCAACGATTGCCTTGAAAAGAAATAGAATCAACTTTATACAGCAAAACAAATAGGGAAATTTGGGTCGAAAGCAAAGGTCAATGACAAATTATAAAACTTAAAATTTCAAAAATGCAGATTAAAGATTTCAATCCTAATAAAATATGTCTCTATATTCTCTTTATTAATATTTTACTTTTCAATGCCACAGAACGTTTGTATGCATGCGAATCAATCAGTGTACGACTTAACACATGTTGTATAATTAAGTATTAGAATAATCTATAAAAAATAAATGTTGTGTTATGCTTATTTTGATAACTCATATTATCATAAATAACACGTCAACATATAAATATACCTTTAGGCTTTTATTTAATTTTGGAATTCATATATATGAAGGTGTACAAAGTTCATATGCCAAAATGATAAATAATAAATTTACAATTGTACGCATTTTGTAACATGTTTCGTTGACAAAAGATGGAAAACTGGCATGTATATATAATCAAGAAATTGTCCATGTACGGAAAGTTATCGCTTTTAAAGTTGTGCCCTTATGTAAAGATAAATTGTAACAGTTAGTTCTGCGTGATTACTTTCCGTACAACACCACACACATTGAAATTAATGGAATGAAAGATAGTATTAATCAACTGATGAAATTTTAAAAAAAGATTGACATTAGGCACATGATTAATCAAGTCATATTGCATCTAATTTAATAAAAGAAGGTCAGTTCTAGAAATAACAAGTTTCTCGAAGAATCGAACGTTGCAATAACAGTTTTTTTCCGATGTAAGTATCAGTAATGAAGACGACATGGTTCTATGACATTGATTTTGAAGAGAAAACTAAATATGTAAACTAATTAAAAAACAGATTACAAGGAACGACATACATTTTAATTTATGTAAAAGTTGTCTATTTTCACTAAAGACGCCCTTAAGATATCACGGGAATATTGATTGTGCAGTTTGATATGGCCATATACGGCAACGTTTTCTCAAGGCTACCAAATGTCAACTCTTTATGTTGATCATGCGCACATAGAGTGGTAAGTGAATGTTTACATTACTTTGTTCGCAATTCTCTTTGTTAATCGCAAAATGACAATGAAATATAATATTGTTTTCTTTTTAACATTTGACTCTACATATGGCGTTATGTAAATGAGGTAATCAGATAACCAGAATAAAAACCTTATGTGAATAATATACCTGCTTGAAACTTGGTCAAAGGTTTTCCCTGTTTTAAATAATTAAAAGGTAAAATTCAATACATTCATTTATTTTTCTAGAATAATTAATGTTACAAATTGAAATCATGCAGAGAAAGTCACACTATTTTGTCATTAAACAGCTTGGATGGTAAAACTGACCATAAAGAAAATAAATCACTTTGTTCTATTTTATATGCAGTTAGATAATACTGGTACAGGTAGAGAAAAATTCCATGTGTTATTATGCGACAAGATATAGTCACACTTGTGGAGGAAGACCTGACTCGTGTCTAAAAGAATGCACATAGGAAAGACTTAAGGCCTCAACAGACGGTAGGATTTAGTTGTACAGCACTAATTAGAGATAAGATGTACAATTTTCAAAGCAATACAACACTTGCATTCAGACGGTAATTCTACACTGTAAGAATCATCTGAGGTTTCCCCTAAAAAGGATCCTTTTACATTGATCCTTTACATACTTTACTCACTAAATACTTTTTGCGCCATGAGTAATGATTGAAACACCTCCATTTAAAAACAATTATATATATTTTTTTGATGTGAAGCCTGACCGAGACTCAAACCTGGGACCCTCGGAATACCGTACTGTGGCTCTACTAACTAAGCTATCTGGCTGCCTACAAACGTAACCTTCCCTCCCCTAATTAGAGAACAATTAAATACTGTGACATAATCATTTTCAGAATAATTTGGGATTCGAACATAACACAACTTTGGGTCTCCTGAAGAGTTTTCCAACATCATTTTTACCCCATCTTACTACTATGTGTACCTTTTAACCCTAATTGTTCTGGAATTTCATTCATTAAGCCCATTATCAGTAGATAATTTGGTTATCTGTTACTCGTCATTGTGGGAGGTCTGAAAAAATCGGTACGACAAGATTTTCAAAATAGAACATGTCCTATCCCTTAAATCTAGACTTAAGGTTTACGAAATCAAGAAATAGTAGCCTTCACACATTAGGATTTGTCTGTACATCTTAGTTTTAATTGGTGTTGTACTTCAAACTCCTACCGTCTGTTGAGGCCTTTAGTCTAACTTCTACTGAGTTGCTTCCCGTATGTGCACAGTATACAAAGTTATTTTTAAAATCAAGAAGCAATTTGTATTTTTGAATGGAATTGTCGTATTTTTTTCTTTAAATTTCAATACAACTGTGTTTGACAATTGTACACAGAAATTTATAATCATACAATCAACATAATCGTATTTAAAATCGTCTTTCACTGTTACAGCTGACATAAATTTATGTCTTTATTTTAAAAAAAAAATGTCAACTGCGAAAATCCTATTTCTACATTGAAAAGTATTGTTTGAGTTTATTAATTAAGAAATAATTCAAGCCAAAATAGCATGCATTAGATTTCATATAATGTTGATGCTTTTGAAATTATTTTTTTCACGAGTGCGAGTGTGAATGCATGTGCGTCCTAGTCTCTTTGTGTTTTTGTTGTTGTTATTTTTGTGTTTTTTTTTCTTTTCCTTTTGATTCTTTTTTTGTTATTGTTGTTTTCCTTTTTTTTCACTACCTTAGTTTCACATCTGGTATACCCGTTTCTATGCATGTAAAAAATAATTGTAAAACCACCGGGGGATGTGATCCGACCCACAAATGATTATTGACGAAGCGAATAAATGGGGTTACCCCATGTGGGGCCTGAAAGAAATTGACCCCCTGAATATAACTTAGATAATATTGCCATAAAATCTTATGATAATATTTCTGAAAGACATTTTATATAACCGTTTCACATGTTATAGTGATATGTTTTGTCTTCATAAAACTATGACAAACGTTTTGCGGGGCTATTAAAGAGCACGGTGGTATTTCCCATTTTTAAAGACGATTTTAAATATTTTATCAACTATTTACAAAAATATAAAACAAACACCATTCGTAGGAAGCTAAATTTAACCATATTGAATGTAATTAAAGGACAAACATTGGCACATACTTCAATAAAAACACGCTGATTACCTTTGAAACTTAGAAATGATCCCAAACTTTTTTGAGAAGTCTCTATTTATATTGAATTATTGCATTAAGTTATATGTAACAAGTGAACAGCAAACGATTTGGTCTTGGTAGTATGCGTGTCTGTAAAAAATACAAAAAAAAAACTCATTACTTATTACCATTGATTTCTATATAAACATTTGAAAAATTACCGTTATGGGCACTTATCCGATCCATGTTCACTTTTTTCATATCGTATTGTAGCACAGAGTATTTTTAAAAGTTATTTAAGTCTCCGATTCTAGTTGCCACATTCCAAATTGTAAGCATCAATTTTAAAATATTGTTTTGAAGTCACTATATTATTAAAGCACTAAGATAATTACCAAATTGTTCCACAAATGTCTATACTCATTAAGAAGAATGCCATCTATTGCTTCTCCGGTTAAAAAAACTAATTTAAATAATATATGTTCAAAGTCTCTCCAAGGAGATCTGGCGTTAAAAACCAATGAAATTCAAACACGTCCAGACTTTTCTGTTGATATATATTATATATATATATATATATATATATATATATATATATATATATATATATATATATATATATATATATATATATATATATATATTACGTATGACTAACACGTCAATACATATATCATATTTCTGGTTTGTTTATTTTATGAATATACTACTCACCTTCTGCTAAGCATCATAAGTTAACTTTATATTATCACAAGTGTAAAATATATTTCTTAATTCTTATTAAGCAATGTTTTGAGATAGTCCCTGACATGAATCCATGTTTACTAATCCGTTACAACTCGTCTAGGTAGCATGGAAAGCATGCATCTTAATATTTTCATGTTTTTGATGGGGTGTAAAATCACACGTCTTTTGTTAAACGGCGACATTACAGGATTATTGTCATTCAGTGGCTTATATTTCTTACAATCTCACTTCGATATGGCGAATGTTAATAATAGGTGGCATTTGAGTGAGGCAGAGTTATGGAGGGCTGTAGGGATGGTGCAGCAGGGAGTCATTTTCCACCAGGTTTGTGTGCGCTTGGTGTACAAGCACTGTCATACCCAGAGCCTGAGAGGGATACCGGCTACATGGTACACCCGCCAGGAGGCATGCAGGAGGTCCGCAAAAGGTCACAGCACCAGCCCAGGATCGGTTTCTGGTCGTTCAGGTATGTCGTACAAAGTTTTAGACAGCAACTTCTCTTCGAAATGACCTTGTTAATGCTGCAGGCATCCATGTGTCGTATGGTCCTTTTTCAAATGTATGAATGTTCTGTTTATGCCTGTAAGGACATAAACATACGCCTTGATAAATAAATAAATAAATAAGACAATAATTTCTGGCGCAAACCAATAGAAATATTTATATCAAAGTGCATAAATACAGTTCCGAAATACATAAACGATCAATGGAAATATGCATGATAATGAAACATAATGAATAACAACAATTACCTGTAAGGACATAAACATACGCCTTGATAAATAAATAAATAAATAAGACAATAATTTCTGGCGCAAACCAATAGAAATATTTATATCAAAGTGCGCATGCGTGAGGTGGGTTTTCCGGGAAGTTTGTAAAAACTGAGGCCCGGCATGCAAATTATGTCAAAATGAAATATGAGAAATTAGTTGTTATAATAAGATGATAAAATGGAATGATATAGGAATGATATGGGATAATGGAGTGTATATCGGACTGTAAACAGACAAATACAAGAGATATATATACAAATACAAGGACAAAATGATACATAAAAACGATATTCAAAAACACGAATATCGACCACATGACATACTTCCCCACTTTGGGAAATGTCGCCCCGACATTCATAAAATATTAAAGAGGAAGAGCTTGAATCAGATATTGCAAGTAGTAAGCTTAGACCATAAAGTAACTAAACTACTAGGTACTACATAACTAAATCTAAATACTGAAGGCAATTACAACCTGTGAGTAAATATATAATACCCGGGCAAAATACCTTAAACTCAAGCATGTTCCACAAAAATACCGTATGCCGCGAATCGCGAAAAATATATGTCACGCGGAAACAAAATTTTAATTTATCAGTAGAACTGTGAATTCATTGAAAAGGTGCACTCTCAACAATAAATCCTTTATTTTTAAAGTACTGTAAAGTACATTTATAAATTACCAAGGTAAAATATATGGTACATGGTATAAAACATAAAACGAAACACATCAGGTACTAAGCAACGCCTAACTTCAAAGTTGAAACACACCTAAACTATAAATCAAAAGAAAAAGCATTAATCTAATTTCCAGTTATCATTAAGCATCCATCCGGGTTTCTTTCTTGTACGTTTCTGCCTCTGTAAATTGTTGTTGTTGTCCTTATATGGATTTCTCAGTGCAGGAATGACATATTTTGAACCTGTAATAGAATGAGATGTTTTATTTGGAACAGAATAAGAAGTTTGAGTTGTTGACGTGGCATCTTGTTTGCTGTTTGATGTTCCTGTAAAAGAAGTTGACATACAATTGTTAGAATCATGTATTGTGGAAGAATTGCTTTGTGAAACATTTGATGGACTTGATGTAAGTGAGGGATTTGAATCTAACGGAGCTGTAATGGAAATATCAGAGGAGGGATTGGAGAACGAGTTCTGATCCGAATGTAAGTCAGAGGAAGCTGGCTTGTATAAGGACTCAGTTGTTTTGCACAAAGGCATCCCCATAAAGGGAAGTAAAAGGTTCCTGTGCAAAACTCTGGACCTGTCCTTGCTGTTTTCCTTCTTCACCTCATAGATGGGAATTCCAGAGGTGGGCTGGCTGAGAATGGTGTAAACATCTTTTTCCCATCTATCGGCAAGTTTGGATTTTCCCCGAACACCTACATTTCGGACCAGTACTCGATCCCCGGGCTTCAATTCCGCTTCTCTCACACGGAGGTCATAGTACCTTTTATGTTTCTTGCCTTGTTTCTTGGCCTCTCGGAGTGCAACAGAATATGCAAATTTTAGTCTGTTCTGGAGACCGGAGACGTAAGAATGGTCCTTGACAGGAGATTTGTCTGGTTCGATGCCAAGAAACGCATCGATAGCAAGCCTAGGGTGGCGACCAAACATGAGGAAGTGGGGAGAATAACCAGTAGAAGAATGGGGAGTAGAGTTATAGGCATGGACAAGAGCGGGAACATGAGACTTCCAATTGACCTTCTTGTCATCTTCTAGGGTCCCCAACATATTCAAGAGGGTTTCGTTAAAGCGCTCAGGCATCCCATTTCCCTGTGGATGATACGGAGTAGTCCTGGTCTTGTCAATATTGGCCAACTTGCACAACTCCCGGATAACTTCGCTTTCAAAATTTCGCCCTTGATCACTATGGAACCGACTAGGAAAACCATAGTGACAAACAAAATTTTCAAAGAGAAGTTTAGCGGTAGTATGTGCAGTTTGGTTCTTGGCAGGGATAGCCTGAGCAAAACGAGTGAAGTGATCAGTAATGATCAAGATGTTTTCATAACCACCCCGAGACATCTCCAGAGAAAGAAAATCCATACAGACAATTTCCATTGGATAACTCGACTGAATAGGATTTAACTTAGCAGTCGTTTTATCCAATGACTTTCTCCGGATACATCTGGGGCAGTTTCGAACCCTGTGTTCGATATACTGTTCTAACTGAGGCCAAAAGAAACGTGAACGGAACAAGGAAATCGTTCTTGTACAACCTTGATGTCCTGCCTCATCATGCAAACCCTGGAAAGCTAAATCAAGCATATGCTCAGGGAGAACAAGCTGAGTAACAGGGTAACCATTTGAAGTACCTTTACGGTAAAGAATTGAATCCTTAAAGTAAAGGTTGCTCCATTCCTTCAGAAACGATCGAACCTTGGCCGTTTCACGTGACTTTTGGCGTTCAGTTAACCTATGACCAATTTCAAAGAGTTGAACTAAACGGGAAAGTGTTGGATCATCTTGCTGCTCCTTCTTCCAATCAATAGACTTAAGGCTGCTTCCGACTTCAATCTCGTCTCTGGGATTAAGAGAAAGAACAGTTTGGTTAAAAGAAATACATTCAACAGCTGGAAGTTGACCTGGACCTTCAGATTGAGAAAACAAAAGAGCCTTGACAGCATCTGAAAGGAGAATGTTAGAATCAGGAAGAGAAGAAGCTGAAGGAATTCTAGAAAGGGTATCGGCGTCGATGTTCTCTTTACCAGCTCTGTACCGCAAGTTGACAAGGAGGATAACCACCTGTGACTGGTAGCATCAAGCTTCGCAGATGAAAACACATAGGTAAGTGGGTTATTGTCTGTTCTAACTTCCACAGAATTACCATAGAGATAATCATGGAACTTATCACAGACAGACCACTTAAGAGCCAAGAACTCTAGTTTGTGAGCAGGATAATGTCTTTCTCCTGCTCTCAAACCCCTACTGGCATAGGAAATAACATGCTCCTTACCATCAGCACCAACCTGGTAAAGAACCGCTCCCAAACCGCTAGTACTGGCATCAACATTAAGAATGAATGGTTTATTGTAGTCAGCAAAAGCTAAGACTGGAGGAGAAGAAAGTTTATCTATCAAAGAACAAAAGGCATTCTGCTGATCTGGACCCCAATTGAAAGGAACTTTAGATTTCTTAGAAGAACTTTTGCAGGTGGGAATACCAATAAGAAGGTCATTCAAAGGTTTGGCGATCTGTGCGTAGTCTTTAATGAACCTCCTGTAATAACCTGAGAAACCTAAAAAGCTACGCAACTCCTTAAGGCAAGTAGGTACAGGATATGTCTTGAGTGCTTCAATCTTCTCAGGATCTGTCTTCACACCATCAGCACTAACAATGTGACCCAAATACTGGACTTGCGGCTTAAAGAATTCACACTTGGACCCTTTAAGTTTAAGATTGTGCATCTCAAGACGTTAAAAGATAGACTGAAGGCGACGGAAATGAGTATCAATAGAATCAGAAAAGATGATAATGTCATTAAGATAAATCAAACAGTCACGAAGGTGAAGTTCGCCCATACAACGCTCCATCAGACGCTGAAACGTTGCAGGGGCATTGGTAAGACCAAAAGCCATTCTGTTGCACTCATAGAATCCGAGAGGCCCAACACTAAAGGCAGTCTTTTGCTTATCAGATTCTTTGACTGGGACCTGCCAGTAACCTTAGCGTAGGTCGAGCTTAGAGAAAATAGTGGAACCTATGAGAGAATCTATAGTTTCGTCGATGCGAGGAAGGGCATAAGCATCCTTGATTGTACGGTTGTTCAGTTTCCGGTAATCGATACAAAAACGCAAAGACCCGTCCTTCTTTCTTACTAACACAACATTAGAAGAAAAAGGACTCTTGGACTCACGGATCGCTCCTGCGGAAATCATGTCTCGTAAATGCTCACGTACCTCCTCAAACATCCCTGGTGGTATTCGGCGATAAGGGTCTTTAAAGGGTGTGGGATCAGTCAGATTGATTTCATGTTCGACCAAGTCAGTAGAACCAAGATCAGTAGGCCCAGAGGAGAAAATATGTTTCCACTGATTGAAGAAGGAAGTTGCCTTAACCTGCTGTTCAGAAGTTAAAGTTTCAGTGGGAATAGAAATACCAAGGTCATCAAGAGACTTGTCTGAATTGTGGGATTTATCAGCAACGCCCTCTGAAGGATCAATGGTGCGAACAACAGACACATCATGTAAGTTACAAAGAGTCATTCTTGGATGAATGGTAATAGCTCTAGCAGTCAAGTTACAAACACGTACTGGAACCCTGCAAAAAGAAGTACCAGGTTGTAATTTAACCAATCTAGGGCACACATTCAACATAAGAGAATCAGTAGACTCTGTAACACCAGATGACATGTTGCCAATATGTCTCACCTTTCCCTCAAGTGTTGTTGTTTCAAAAGGCTTCACAATGACAGTCTGATGATGAAGAAGAGTAACAGGTTTGGTGACAATGTCAGACAAGGAAGATATGATGTCTGAAAGTGGAGATGATGTTGATTCTGTTCTTGATGACTTCAAAACATTCAGTATGTTGGTGCCTATTATCAAAGGAACTCTGCTGGAGTACTCTGTGTCTGGAACAATCAGAATAGGAGCTGAAAAAGATTGTGATGAAAGAGAAGGAAAAGTAATATCAAGAACTGAATATCCAAGATATGGTACCTTAGAACCATTAGCAGAAGAAATATCCAACATAAAATCTGACAACTGTGACATGACAGGCTGAGGCTTTAAAGATTTGAAGAATGAAATTCCAATAGATGAAATCATAGAGCCAGTATCTATCAAAGCTATAGTAGAAGTGCCATTTAGAAGAATTTCAGTTTCATTAGAAGAGCCAACTAGAGGAAATGTAGAAGCAGGGGCATTAGAAGGGGAAGAATGACCTCTCATCTGCCCTGCGATGGAGGTCGACTGTAGTTTAAAGGACTGGCAGAGGCTTTGACATCCTGAGTGGAAGATCTCTCTTGTTTCAAGCCCTTGAGTTCCTTCTCCATACTAGACAGCCTGGACTCCATGCCTTCCATCTGCTTAGAAAGGGCCCTTATTTCCTGGAGAAGTCTACTATCTACAGTAGTGACACACTGCTGTGCAGGAACAGACTCATTAGGAGTATTAGAAGTAGAAACAGAAATATTGGCCTGAGGGGTTGCCTGCTTGGGTGGAAGAGGGAGAGAAGTGGCTAACCGAGACAAGCGTAAGTCTTCCTCAATGGCTCTCAACTCTTTACGAAGAGTATTGAAGTTGAGGTCCTTCTGAAAAAGAAATCGAGAGGCATTCTTCAGCTCTATATCTCGGAGGCCTGACCACAACCTACCCCGCAGCATCTCATCCTTGGACATCCTATCAAGATTGCACGGTATCCTGCTAAGCAACCTCTCCAGACGCAAACTATAGTCAGCAACAGACTCATCCACCTTCTGCTGTTCATTATAAAACTGTTCCTTCAACCTTTCAGTTGAATGAACATTACCATAAATGCCATCTAACTCATTCAAGATCTCAGGAACAGTGGCATTTTCACCTAAATGCAAAAGAACACCTCTGGCACTGCCTTTCAAAGATTTACGAATGGCCTCCCTGATAATAAATGGTGGATAATTACCCTCATCAATGACACAATTAACATCATAGCGCCATATCTCGAACATTGACGAGTTGTATTTCCCATCTCCTGAAAAAGAAGGTAACTCAGGGATACGGGCATGTACCAAGTCCCGATTTGTCACAAAAGACAAGTATGGTTGAGGGTTAGGCATGGGTGGAGGAATGCTATAAACAGGTGGAGGAAAGTGAACCTGATGTGTTCTGCTGATATGTTCCCGTATAGGAGTAGGTGTAACATTAAATGTATGACTTGAGTGTACTGTATGAGGTGTACTTGCCATTGCATTAACTTGAAACTTACCAGATTTCTGTAACTGTCTAGCAAAAAATTCTAGATCTGCATCTGAATAGTCTAAGGACTGAGTTGTACCATCCGCCATGATGAGAAAACAAAAAAAATGGATTGGACCAAAAAAAAATGAACGTGACTTAAAATTCAGGATTTCAAATGGCCCAAATTGTACACCATACACTAAAAAAAATGATTTACATCAGTAACCAGTTTAGGTCTATATAGATGTAATAAAGTACAAACAATAGAAATAAAACAATTTTATTTCAAAAGAAAAAAAACACAAAGACTTGAAAATAATTAATCAACTTTATTCAAATTATGACCCACACAGTGCACCATACATTACACAAAATTTCAAGGTCACCTGAATAATATGTACTATATACAGTCAGTAAATTAGATCAAAGTTTGTAAAACAATAGATCTAATAACACTAATATTCAGTCTCTATTATAAAGCAGTATTAAATTCAACTGAATAATATTCAGTGCTTAACTTACTCAATAAATAACTTATTACAGACCCCTAAGATTGTCAAGTTACAGGTAACAAGTCTATAAAATTATATTGTGAAATGCACAGACACTTGTTCAGTTACTTGCTATAGTGTATAAATTTCAACTAATTTATGGTAATTGCAAGAGACACACAGGCTTGTAAAATTATATGCAGGAATTCTGTATTGCAAACAATGTTCAGTCCAGTACTCTATACAATATCAGAAAAAAAATCCCAAAGACCTAACTTACATAGATTATCTATAAATTTACTTGTTCAGGCACAGACTCAACTTAGTACAAGTACACACAAAGCTAACCGGAATAAATAAATGTGTAAAGTTTCCTTTCTTCTGATTTAGACAATTATTTCAATGCTAAATGTTTAATTTTCAGTTCATAAAGTAAAATAGTATACCTATCAACAGACTTTCTATAATGACTAAATGATGAGTAGAACCCAAATTATCAACTTTTCAACTGTGATACAGTAGCAACAATTGATTTGCTATCTGTATATATGTTAAATTCTTGTAAATATAGAATAATTTTATATAAGAAAATATATATCCACTTACACAAAACACTTCACTATTCGAAAATGAAGAAGAAGTTTGAATGTCGGTTCTCACAGACTGTGTATAAAAATATAAATCAGCGGATTTTAAAAATGAACAATTTATTCTAATTAAAGAATAAATATTTCACTTCAAATCTATTTACCGGCTACATGATACCGTCGCAGTATTTCAAATGAAATGTTATTTAAAGTTTACAGAATTTTAAATATAATTGATTTTAACTGCCCGGGTTGAACAATTTATTCTAACTAAAGAATAAATATTTCAAACCTACATGTATACTTTATTTATATTTACTCACAAGTTAACTACAATGATCTGTTCCTACAATAAATGCAAAACTATTCAATCTACATGCTTACTTCAGGCAAAATTCTGGTTCAAGCAAGTCCTGCTTTAAATAAATAATAATAATAAAGATAGGTACAGTAAGTAATCAGCTACAATAAGTTATCAGGATAGGATATGAAATAATTCAGCTGTTGGATATATAATATCTGGGGTAATATAGGATTTATTACAGTAAATGGACAATACCAGACTGGATGGAAATAATTTCAAATAGGGACAGGTGTAATATACTAGTTATTCAGACCAAGATGAAAGATAAAAGAGACAGAGTGTTAGCTCACCAACCACCTGATAGTTAAATGCTGTGTCTACATGTCTGTGTCAATCTTCAAAAAGCCAGCAACAGGATAAAAATCAATATCACAGAAGCCTGAAGTACAAGACTTTGTGGAATTCAACCTAAAATATACAAAATCAAATAATAATATACATGTATATCCACTGTTGTACAGCGTCCACCGGATATAGCCCCTAAAAACACCGAAAACGAAAGTAGAAAGCTGTACACTGAGTACACTTAAGGTAATGTTTTAACTTATTTCTTCATCATAACTACATCGATTTTTCCAAACTAAACAATTTTGTGAAGCTAAATGGTTCTTGTTTAAGAGCAATATTTGCTTTTGTCTGCAAATTGAATACTTTGTGTTATCTTGGCGATAAAATGTAGCGTATTTGTTGATATGTGCGAACGATGTTGATATTTACCACTAAATCAAGCCCAAAACGCATTTGCTGTATCAAAATTCGCCATTTAACACAAACTATAGTCCTCCCTCAACTTAGATTTGAGTTTACACCCTTCAACTCGATCTGCTTTTAACAAAATATGCAAAAAACGGCCTTGTCTTGTGTACAGAGTCTAGCAAAGAAAACAAATTTAAGTGAACGGGGTGTTGTAGTTTAATGTACAGGGTTTAGTAGATGTGTACGGTGTCTAGCAGTCAAATATTTTTAAAGTATAGTCTTTTATATTATTTTTAATTGGAAATAATTTCATTTCAGACTAAACATGGATAGATTAATTAGAGGACGATACAGAGGTATTTGGTAAATAATTTAACTTTTTTGTGTTTTTGAGCCTAACAGTATAGCTGCGTTGAATTTGTGTTGTCATGCCATCAGCTGAATAGTGTCTGTCGTTATTTATGAGACATGTTGAGGAGTCTTCTGACCAGTTTTAGCCGCCTTATATAAGCTATTAATCGACTCAAAAGATACTGGTAATAATATGCCGAATAGACTCTTTAAATGTTTCATATCACTCTGCACACTCTGTACATTGGTATGGCATTGTTGAATTGAAAACATAAAATACCATTATTGTCATCATCGTCATCATCATCATTGAATAGTCATCATTATCATTATAATTTTTAGAAAAAGCAGCAACATAAGCGGCAGCATTGTATTTATTAAACAATATCGAAATCACAAGTGAGGTCACCCGAGTTTGACTGCAAAAAAATATGAAAGACTTTATAGCCACAAAAGATAAATCTAATGATTAACCTAACTAATCAAGGCGGATATTTTATCAAAGCTCATTAACATACATGTATGTTTGTATTTTAATAAAGTCTTAAGACCAGTGAAATAATGACCCAATATAACAAGTTTAGATCAAGCATAACCCAAACATGGTTTGAAATTGTTTAAGACAAATTATAGAATTTGCTGTACATAATATTCTACCACTATGGAATAAAATTGTGGTCTACTGAGTTTTACGATTTCCCTATCAACTTTTAGTCACGATTAGCAGGACGGAAACTGTTTACTGCAATAAATATACATGTTGCGTAACATGTTTACAATTTAAACATTTTCATCTTTTATAAAATTAATATCATACACTTCACAATCCCTGCTCCCGACATTAATCGTTATTTCTTCATCAGCGTACGTGTATATGCTCTGGTACTGAATTTATTTTACAGAAAATGACATTCGCTTCCTACAACACCCCGTACAATCGCTAACAGTTTTCCATCTACACCCCGTACACATCCGTGCTAGACTCTGTACACAAGGCAAGGTCGTTTTTCGCAAATTTTGTTAAAAGCAGCCCAAGTTGAAGGGGGAAAACTCAAATATAAGTAGAGTGATGACTATAGTTGTATTAACGGCTGAATTCGATACAGCAAATGCGTTTTGGGCTGGTTTTAGTGGTAAATATCAACATCGTTCGCAAATGTCAACAAATACGCTACAATTCATCACCAATTTAACAAAAAGTATTCAATTTGCAGACAAAAGCAAATATTGCTCTAAAACAAGAACCTTTTAGCGTCACAAAATTGTTTAGTTTGGAAAAATCAATGAAGTTATGATGAAGAAATAAGTTAAAACATTATCTTGGGTGTACTCAGTGTGAAGCTTTCTACTTTCGTTTTTGTTGTTTTTAGGGGCTATATCCGGTGGACGCTGTACAACAGTGATATCTATGGTTCAAAACAAATTGATTTTCACATGTAGATCTTGATCAAGATTTTACACCACTGGATATAGATAAATGAAAAAATCAACCCAGATCTACATTTTACAATATAACTATGAAATGGCACTTGATACTAATTAAATTGAATAAGACACTTATCAAAATATGTAAACACTGAATTTAAAGAACTACACTGTTTGTTTACAAATGTTCAAAGTCCACAAATATATTGTTGTCGTCTAAATGGTCCGAAGAGGTGAATAATCCAACGTTGATATATAAATAAGAATAGGTACCTTTAATTAATTAAATGTTAGAGCTCTTTAAAATATAAATAGAAAAATAACTAGTTGAACTTTTGTTTGTTTTGATATTTATTCTTTAGTTAGAATAAATTGTTCAACCCGGGCAGTTAAAATCAATTATATTTAAAATTCTGTAAACTTTAAATAACATTTCATTTGAAATACTGCGACGGTATCATGTAGCCGGTAAATAGATTTAAAAATTTTCCACGCAGACTGTACGTAGAAGGCTGTATGAAAGTAATTTGTTGGCGAGAAGATCTTGCATACGTATCCCCATGACGCGTCGACATCACTAGGTACGTTTTGAATGGACCATGGAGCATACACGGTGAACCATGCAACACTGGAGACACGTTCTGTTCATTGATGAGTCCAGGTTCTGCCTAGACTTCACAGAAAGTCGTGCAAGAGTCTAGAGAAGACGAAGTAAGCGGTTTAAAACTGCAAATATTGGTGAGCATGAACGAACGAACCGACCTGGTTGTGCTAAAAATTGTCACATTGACAAGTCAGCGATACAAAGACGGCATCTTAGACAACCAGGTTAGGTTGTATGCTTGACCAGTTACTTGAAACAATTAACGTAAAACATTTTTACTATTCAAATGAATTTTCGTCTGCTTATAATATCATCAACGTCAAAAATAGTGCAATAATAACAATCACAATAAAACAATCATGCATAATATGTAACTTAACCATTACTGACGTTCAGAATGTGTGTTAAAAGTGATTGTACGAATTTTACATTTGAAGAGTTATTCGTAGACTTTACTATCATGTATTATTGATTGAGATTAGTCAGACCCGTAAAAATGAAATATCTTACGAATCTCACAGGAGGGTCGTGAAAAATGTCAGACGTGAGAAACGTAAGACTTTTTTAGTGGAGAACATTTCCTGTATATTTCATTGCATCAATAATGTAATGGTTTAAACGAAGGAGTTTGTCTGTATTTATATAAGTTAAATCAATGTTCGGTTTTAAAATAACTCTCATATTGCCGCTCGGATGTTCACGAGTTTCTTCAAATTAATTAGGATTTGTATATTTTGCATGTTATGAAATAAATACTAGTAATAGGCCACTCCTCATGTTTTTTAAAATTAAAAAAAATACAGTAGTAACTGAGCATCTTGTATGGCTCTAAATGAACTCGACCAAGCCGATAATCTCGGCCACAATCTTACTGTAACGGTTCAAATAATCCTTATTATCTATATAAAAATTATCAACAGAAGTTTTATAACAAATGATAACACCAGTGTATATAATTAATTTAACATAGGGTAAAACTTGAACCCTCAGTCTTCTTATAAAAAGGCTATAGACACTATGCTGTCCTATACACTTACATGCTAGAAGATCTTTCGTTTCGGCAGAGACTGTACATTTGATGTCAGTCAATTGACAGGGTCCCTACGGCTTCTTTCAAGCATCATTGGTGGCAGAATACACTGTTGCAGGAAAGAGTGGGTACCAAATTTACTTTGAGCACCAAACTATAAGCGGTCGGTCTATTTACCCCAATACTACCATAGACTACCCCAACACCACAAGGCCACCCCAAGATACTTTTACTGACATGTAATTTTTTATAGGGTCTTAATTTTTCATTGTTTACAGGAGGTAACTAAGTGATTTCACATGTACACATTGAATTATCCCCCTTCATTTATTTCCCTGTAAGATTATAAATATATTCACCTGTCCCACATTTCGTTAGAGTAACATAGTCTTATTGTTTCAGTAAAATTGATTTAAATTTAAATATTTTTTTCTATAAAGAGCATCATATTTTAAATATTTTAGTGATGAAAAAAGCCCATACATAAATGAAACATTTGATGTTTTGGACAGTAACGGTATTACATGTAAATAACCAGTTGTCATGATTATATAACAAAACTTTCCCAATTTTCACAATATATAAGTTATTTGAGCTAGTCCTGGGACTAAAAATGTGTATATTTCTGTCCAAGATTAGCCTTGGGGTGACTTGGGATAAACAGACCGACCCAACTATTAGCTTACATTAGTTTGTAAATACATTAAAGTAAAACTGAGATAATTAATACTTCTCATTCTCCGTTCCCATTTGTTACAATGTAAAATACATGTAGTATTGAATTCAGTAGTTGAAATGAACAATATGATCTTTTTTGTTTTATCTGTCTTATAAAAAATTCATCAAAATGATTCAAGATTTTGATAGAGGAGTCAATGTTGTGAATACCGACATTTAGTTTAACCTTTTACCACATGAGAATATTGTGGAAAATGGCCGTTTTCATGGAAAAGCCTCTTGTTACAAGTTCAAACTGCTATGAAACTATGAAAAATGCTTCAATACTGATGAAACTTGGCACAAATGTTGACTTCATGCTCAATTGTAAATTTCCGGTTACCATGGCAACGGGGGACGTCTCAAAATTGCTAAAAATCACTATTTTGCATCAAAACTGATTTTAAAGTGTTGCAACTTCTCAATGAATTGAGATAGAGTAAAACGCTTTTCAGCGTCGGTTACTAGTTACCGAGGCCATTTTTAGCCTGTCACGTGTCCAAAATTTTCTTGGTGATGAGAGGGACTACCGCCCCCTTCAACCCCCCCCCCCTCCCAAATAGAAGAGGGCACATACCTCTTCTGGCAACTCCTAGAACAACCTTCCCAACGAAAAACAGTGTTTTGGGCCTACATAGGTTATTTTTTCACTGTTTTAGTCCTCAAGGGGGGGGGGGGGGGCAAAAAGCGCCAAAACACGTCTATATGAGGAAAAGGGAA
>NW_026860800.1:0-59575 GCF_026571515.1 Ruditapes philippinarum | reverse complement strand
AAAAACTTAAAAAAACAAAAAAATCTTCTTTAAAGAACTCAAAGAGCTATGGCTAAGATATTGAGCATCAAACATGTTCTAATAGGTGTCTATCAAGTTTGTTCAAAGAAAGCCCTGGGGTCAAAATTGGCCCCGCCCGGCAGGGGGTCATTGATTTTCCCTATATGCATATAGTAAAAACTTAAAAAATCTTCTTTTAAAGAACCAAAAGAGTTAGAGCTAAGATATTTAGCATGAAACATGTTCTAAATAAGTGTCTACCAAGTTTGTTCAAATAAAAGCCCTGGGGTCAAAATTGACCCCGCCCGGGGGGGTCATTGATTTTTCCCTTTATATGCATATAGTAAAAACTTAAAAAATCTTCTTTTAAAGAACTCAAAGAGCTATGGTTAAGATATTTAGCATCAAACATGTTCTAATAGGTGTCTACCAAGTTTGTTCAAATAAAAAGCCCTGGGGTCAAAATTGGCCCCGCCCCGGGGGTCATTGATTTTCCTTATATGTGTATAGCAAAAACTTAAAAAAATCTTTTTTGAAAAAACCCAAATAGCTAGAGTTAAGATATTAAGCATGAAACATCTTTTTAGTGAGAGTGTCTACAAAGTTTGTTCAAATAAAAGACCTGGGGTCAAAATTGGCCCTGCCCCAGGGGGTATTGATTTTCCTTATATGTGTATAGCAAAAACTTAAAATCTTCTTTGAAAAAACCCAAATAGCTAGAGTTTAGATATTAAGCATGAAACATATTCTAGTAAGTGTCTACAAAGTTTGTTCAAATAAAAATCCCTGGGGTCATAACTGGCCCGGCCCCAGGCGTGTCATTGTTTTTAACTATATGTGTATAGTAAAAACTTTAAAAAAATCTTCTTTTTAAATAGCCCAATGAGCTAGAGCTTAGATGTTTAGCATGAAAACATTTTCTTATGGGTGTCTACCAAGTTTGTGCAAATAAAAGCCCTGGGGGTTGGGCGGCCTATAATACAGGTGAGCGACCGTCAGGGCCATCATGGCCCTCTTGTTCATTTAAATAGGTCATTTTGTACAAAAAAGTGAATACTTTGGGAAATGGAAAGATACAAAATTTTGGCACACAAGTTATTGGTAAAGACCTACATCAAATGGTAAGATCGTATAAAAATCTCGAAAAAAAAATTATATCCAGTGCTGCATGTTGAAAGAAAAACACAGTGGAAGACCCTTATATTGAATTTAATTACAAATATTTTTAGATAGATAAAAATGTATAAAATGAAAGTCTAAAACAATAATCACACAAAGAATAAACTGACTTGCAGTTAATTCTAAAACACACTCATGCATCAACCTTAAATGTAAAGCAAATGCACATTGATAATCATCCCATTTTTACTACAAAATTTTTTTCTGTGTAATGTATTTTTAAAGACCTTAAAGGTCTATTACTACAATAACAAGATATGTTTGTAAAACATGTATGCCCCCTATCAGCAGCCAATTAGTCATGTGATAAGGTTATTATGCATGACTTCTGACCCAGTGATCAAACAATTAATAAGGGTTATAAAGTATCTACTGGTCATGACCTTGACCTTTGACCCCTTGACCCAAAACTCAATAGGGATCATCTGCTGGTCACGACCATCATCATACAAAGTTTGAAGTTCCTAGGCCTAGGCGTTTTTTAGTAAATTGACCAGAAACGTTTTTACCTACAAGGTCAATGTGACCTTGACCTTTGACCCCTTGACCCAAAAATCAATCTGCTGGTCATGACCAATTACCATGCAAGTTTGAAGTTCTAGGCCTAAGGGTTCTCTTATTTATTGATCGGGAAACGCGTTTTAACATACAGGTCAATATGACCTTGACCTTTGACAAAATCAATAGGGGTCCATCTGCTGGTCATGACCAATCACCAAATGCCAAGTTTGAAGTTTCCTAGGCCGAAGCGTTCTTTAGTTATTGATCAGAAACCGTTTTTTACTTACAAGGTCATTGTGCACCTTGACCTTTGACCCCTTGATTCCCAAAATCAATAGGAGTAATTTGCTGGTCATGACAAATCACCATACAAGTTTGAAGTTCCTAGGCCTAAAGCGTTCTTGAGTTATTGATCAGAAACCGTTTTTACTTACAAGGTCAATGTGACCTTGACCTTTAACCCCTTCACCTAAAACTCAATAGGGGTCATCTGCTGGTCATGACCAATCACCATACCAAGTTTGAAGTTCCTAGGCATAAGAGTTCTTAAGTTATTGATCGGAAAGCATTTTTACCTACAAGGTCAATGTGACCTTGCCTTTAACCTCTTAACCCCAAAATCAATAGGGGTCATCTGCTGTCATGACCAATCACCATACCAAGTTTGAAGTTCCTAGGCCTAAGGGTTCTTTAGTTATTGATCGGAAACCGTTTTTACCTAAGAGGTCAATGTGACCTTGAACCTTTGACCCCTTGACCCCAAATCAATAGGGTCATCTACTGATTTCATGACCAATCACCATCTTAAGTTTGAAGTCCCTAGGCCTAAGGGTTCTTTCATTATTGATCGGAAACCGTTTTACCTACAAGGTCAATGTGACCTTGACCTTTGACCCCTTAACACCAAAATCAATAGGGGTCATCTGATTGGTCATAACAAATCACCATACCAAGTTTGAAGTTCCTAGGCCTAAGGGTTCTTTTGTTTTTGATCAGAAACCGTTTTTACTTACAAGGTCAATGTGACCTTGACCTTTGACCCATTGACCCCAAAATCAATAAGTGTCATCTACTGATCATGACCAATCACCATACCAAGTTTGAAGTTCCTAGGCCTAAGGGTTCTTTTGTTATTGATCAGAAACCGTTTTTACCTACAAGGTCAATGTGACCTTGACCTTTGACCCCTTGACCCCATAATCAATAGGGGTCATTTACTGATCATGACTAATCACCATACCAAGTTTGAAGTTCCTAGGCCTTATGGTTCTTTAGTTATTGATCGGAAACCGTTTTTACCTACAAGGTCAATGTGACCTTGACCTTTGACCCCTTGACCCCAAAATCAATAGGGGTCATCTACTGATCATGACCAATCACCATACCAAGTTTGAAGTCCCTAGGCCTTAAGGTTCTTTAGTTATTGATCGGAAACCGTTTTTGCTTTCAAGGTCAATGTGACCTTGACCTTTGACCCCTTGACCCCACAATCAATAGGGGTCATCTACTGGTCATGACCAATCACCATACCAAGTTTGAAGTTCCTAGGCCTTAAGGTTCTTTAGTTATTGATCGGAAACCGTTTTTGCTTTCAAGGTCAATGTGACCTTGACCTTTGACTCCTTGACCCCAAAATCAATAGGGGTCATCTACTGGTCATGACCAATCACCATACCAAGTTTGAAGTTCCTAGGCCTAAGGGTTCTTTAGTTATCACTCGGAAACCATTTGGTCTACGGACCGACGGACCGACAGACCGACGGACCGACGGACCGACAAGTGCAAAGCAATATACCCCCTTTTCTTCGAAATGGGGGCATAATTATTGACCTCTTTCATGTGCAGCTATACACATCTGTGGTCACAAATATGAAACATCCCAAGATTGTATAGATTAAATCCTTGGAAAAGGAATTAAATGTTATTTGATTACCTTACCTTAACTAAATACAGTAGAACTTCTATGAGTCGAACTTCGATTAGTCGATTTTCTCGATGTGTCGAAGAAAAATTAAGGTCCCGACTTTTCCACCTATATATTCCTTATAAAAACCTATTTATGAGTCGAGATTTTATGTGTCGAATTTTTCGATGTGTCGAAGTTTTTTCGTGGTCCGTGTTAAGTAAATCTAGTGCAATTTACCACAAATAAGTCGAAGTTGTTCGATTTTTTTGACACCGTCGATCTCGAGACATTTTTCACACCTTATCTGGCTTCGAAGACGATTTCCAATCAACTTGTGTGTCGGGTGTTAATTACACAGCCGTGTGTTCAAACAGCCTTTGTTTGCGATAAAATGTGTGATAAAATGCTTTAATCGTTACTATTTTAATTGCCGTAGCACCAGTCTACTTGGTATTTGAAAGTAAACAGTAAGAACTACTTTCATCCTTGACCCGGTGTCGCGTGATAATAACACGCGAAATATATACTATAAGTTGGTTAAGTTATCGCCCTGTCGTATTGTTACGCCTTTTGTAACTCTTTTGTATACGTCAACGGGTAGTCCAAATAATTAGCCGTGAAAAACGTTATTTAACATGCTATATATATCATTGTAAAATGTGAATATCAGATCAATGATGGAAAAAACATGAAATAGGTTTTGTTATAGACTAGTCACGGGTCGAAATTTTGTCATGGAATTGAGTGTGATTCATGAGTCGAAGTCCCGATGTGTCGAAGTTTTTACGCAAGTCCCTTCAACTTCGACTTACCGAAGTTCTACTGTATTACGTATAAAAAAATGTTCTACAAGTTGATAAACTACACATTTTCTTATGTATCCACTATACAATTTTATCTTTTAAAACTTTAACAATTTGTGTTTGTGTCTACAGTCATTTCCCTAATAAAATCTTATTTGAATTAACAAAACTTCAAAGATATACCATAATGGTAACTTGATGTTCTAAAAACAAAACTTCAGGACCCAAGCCTCTATTCTCCAACCATTATCAAAAAACTCTTGAATGTATTATAATTTCTTAAATTCACATAAGTTTCTTTTATATTAATTATTATAACAATTAATATCCTATTGGTGTATTTTGAAAAATCATAAATATTAATTTTCATAATAAAACTTTTACAGTTTTTACCTCCATACTAATGAAATTAATTTCCATATTAAAGTTTTCATATTTTAAAAATACAGCACAACACAATGTAAAGACCTTTATATAATATCTAATCCTTATTCTAATAATAGCTGTTTATGAATATTCAACTAAATTATTCTTTTCTCAACATTCATACCACTCATTATTATACCTAGGTACATGATTGCATGAGACACAGTAAATGTAGGAGAAAATATGTCATTATTATTCATTATAGAACAGCACCAAGTCGCTAGAAAACTGTCATGACAGGTCTTTTTGTGTCACTTATTGATTATCAAATTCTGATCTATGATCAAGTTATAATTGATGTGAATGACTATCTTCAATTTCTCTTGTTTTGTTTTTTTACATTAGTATAATCTACATCTCCATAAAGATATCATAGTAACTTTATTTTTCCCGCTGGCATCCAGGTACAATAGCTTTTCATTTTCTTCATTAACTTCCATGTCTTAAATGTAAATGACCTGTCTATGTAACAATGCACTTTCTATGAATCATTATCATTATTGAAAATTGTAACAATGCATTCCAACACATCAGTTGTCTCTTCCACTTGTTTCTTAAAGTCCATGTATACTTTTGACCTTGTTTTCCATTTTAATCCTAGTATAAAAGTTTGATTCACTATGTTGGGTTTTCAGTTTGATACATCCATGTTATGTTTTTGATCAAATCTGCTTTTAAAGTTTTTAGCCATATAAATGAAATAGGTTAACGCCTCCTTTTCAACAACAGGGATGGATTTAAAATGTCTGGCAACTGTCTGAAAAACAGATAAATAAAATTTCATATTGAAACAAACTTCAACAGAACGGGTCAGTCTTAATTAACGATGATCTCTGTAACCAAGACACAGACTTTCTTGCTTTACAGTCATACAGATTGAAAGGCAGAATAATAATATCTGTCATATATCAATATGTTGCGTTTCAGATCAGAATGTCCGTTCCGAGGGGGCGGGTCCCGAGGGACTGATATTCAGATCCGAACCACAAACATATGTAAGATATTTTTTTTTGCATATTCTACCATATACCATCAAATTTTTAATTCTTTACCTTAATAGGGACAATTTTCATGAAATTGATGTCATTACACCCGGAGCTATTTTTTTACAAGAGCATATGGAATTACAGTGTCATTCAGAATGGCGAAATTACATCATCCTATGCATGCTGTTGTATAGCACGCAACTAATCTGGCATCCCCATGCCAGATTAAATTTCCGGCATGGGTAAAACTAACAGAAACACCAGTCTGATATATACAACAATATTAAATTTTAGTGTCAGTGTGACATTGCAACCACTTGGCCATTGTTCCTAAATTTTTGTTATATGATATCAGTATAGGTAAATGAGCCGCGTCACGACAAAACCAACATAGTGCGTTTGCGACCAGCATGGATCCAGACCAGCCTGCGCATCCGCGGGGTCTGATCAGGTTCCATGCTGTTCGCTATCAGTTTCTCTACTTGCTGTTTGTAAGGGAACAGCATGGATCCTGATCAGACTGCGCGGATGCACAGGTTGGTCTGGATCCATGCTGGTCGCAAACCCATAATGTTGGTTTTGTCATGACGCGGCTCAAGTCATTTAGACACAGTTATCATAAATAATACCTACATCTGAGAGTTGTGCTTTATTCATGCCTGGTCTAGCAGGCAATTTATAGTGTCTCTTATAACGTCGTAATGTGTTCACAGGCATTTGGAAAAAGTCAATCTGAAACATGAAATAGAAGATAAGTATTAGATTTACATGGTACTGTATGTTTTGTCGAACCAAATATTTTATATAAACTCACTTCGCACAATTTATTACAAATCCTTACAGCTGAATACTACTTTAAAATTTCTACTAGGTGAAGAAAGTTCCTTGTGGATTTGCTGAGAAATTTAGTCTTTTTGTCAGTCAAAGCTGATAATGACGCTTATAGTATAGCTACCATAATAGTAGTCTTGGTCTTTCAAATGTTCATATGAGATTTACATTACCCATGATTGAACCATAACAGTAACCTCTTGTGAAGAATATGTGTTGAATAACCCCGAGCTTCCTTCAATTTTTTTTCATATTTTGTACACTCTTAACTCTGTATTATCGATGCAACTCTACAACCGTCATACTCTCAGAAATTTGTCATGTGCGGTCATGCAAATGTTGAAGTTAAAAATCTTTGACCTCATTTAATTAAAAAAAAATCATGATTAGTCCAGATTGTTTTGCTTTGCACAACATATTAAACTAGAACTATCACTAAATGTGATTAATACCCCCCGCAAGACTGCTTCGGAAATGAGGATGTTACTAGTAACAGAATACCTTGTAAAGAATTAAAACAGAGTTATGGTTGTGGTTCTTGTATGTTGCATTTCCTTTCAATGTGGTTGGCCATTGATGAAGTTTTATTGGATTACTCTGTAAGAAGTCCAGAAAGACAAGGAAAAGGAACAAAGGGCAATAACTCTATAAATACTGAAGATTGAGTTATGGCTATTGTACACTGCACTTCCTTTCATTGCGCTTGACCATTGTATGAAGTTGTATTGAATTCCAACTACTAGTTTTCAAGTTATGCACTGGACAAAAAAGAAACAAAAGCAATAACTGTAATTAGTCCAAATAGAGTTATTGTTCTTGTGCACTGCACTTCATCTCACTGCCCTTGACCATTGTATAAAGTTTCATTGAATTCCAACCATTAATTTTCAAGTTATGCACTGGACAATAAAAAGTAACAAAGGGCAAAAACTTTTAAATTAGTTAAAAAAGAGTTATGCTTTCTGTGCACTGCACTTCCTCTCAATATACTTGACCATAGTATGAAATAGTTTTGAATTCCAACTAGTAGTTTTCAAGTTATGCTCTGGACAAGAAAAAAGCAATGGAAAAGTAACAAAGGGCAATTACTCTATAATTACTCTGAACAGAGTTATAGTTCTTGTGCTTGACCATTGTATGAAGTTATTTTGAATTCCAACCAGTAGTTTTCAAGTTATGCTCTGGACAAGGAAAAGTAACAAAGGGCAGTAACTCTGTAATTAGTCAAAATGGAGTTATGGTTCTTGTGCACTGCACTTCCTCTTATTGTGCTTGACCATTGTATGTAGTTGTTTTAATTTCCAACCCGTATATTTTAAGTTATGCTCCAGACAAGGAAAAGTATCAAAGGGCAATAACTCTGTAATTTGTCAAAATGGAGTTATAATTCTTGTGCACTGCATTTCCTCTTAATGTGCTCGACAACTGCATGAAGTTGTATTGAATTCCAACCGGTATTTTTAAAGTTATGCTCCAGACAAGGAAAAGTAACAAAGGGCAATAACTCTGTCATTAGTCAAGATGGAGTTATGGTTCTCATGCACTGCACTTCCTCTCAATGTGCTTGAATTCCAACTAGTAGTCTTCAAGTTATGCTCCGGACAAAAAAAAGCAATCGAAAAGTAACAAAGGGCAATAACTCTGTAATTAGTCAAAATGGAGTTATGGTTCTTGTGCATGGCACTTCTCCTTATTGTGCTTAGCCATTGTATGAAGTTGTTTTGAAATCCAACCAGTAGTTTTCAAGTTATGCTCCGGACAAAAAGAAAAGTAACAAAGGGCAGTAACTCTGTAATAAGTCAAAATGGAGTTATGGTTCTTGTGCACTGCACTTCCTCTCAATGTGCTTGACCATTGTATGAAGTTATATTGAATTCCAACAATTAGTCTTCAAGTTTGAGTCCGGACAAAAGAAAGCAATGGAAAAATAACAAAGGGCAATAACTCTGTAATTACTTTAGATAGAGTTATGGTTCTTGTGCACTGCACTTCCCCTTATTGTGCTTGACAATTGTATGAAGTTGTTTCGAGTTTCAACCAGTAGTTTTCAAGTTATGCTCCGGACAAGGAAAAGTAACAAAGGGCAATAACTCTGTAATTAGTCAAGATGGAGTTATGGTTCTTGTACACTGCACTTCCTCTCAATGTGCTTGACCATTGTATGAAGTTATATTGAATTCCAACTATTAGTCTTCAAGTTATAGTCCGGACAAAAGAAAGCAATGGAAAAATAACAAAGGGCAATAACTCTGTAATTACTTTAGATAGAGTTATGGTTCTTGTGCACTGCACTTCCCCTTATTGTGCTTGACAATTGTATGAAGTTGTTTCGAGTTTCAACCAGTAGTTTTCAAGTTATGCTCCGGACAAGGAAAAGTAACAAAGGGCAATAACTCTGTAATTAGTCAAGATGGAGTTATGGTTCTTGTGCACTGCACTTCCTCTCAATGTGCTTGACCATTGTATGAAGTTATATTGAATTCCAACCATTAGTCTTCAAGTTATGCTCCGGACAAGGAAAATGCAACAGACCGCTGGACCGACCGACCGACCACCGGGTGATTCCTATATACCCCCCCAAACTTCGTTTTTGGGGGTATAATTAATAAATTCATAAATGAAATTGAATGCAGACATATAGGAAACATTAAGTAAGTTGATAATACAGAGTTTCATGCTACTTACTTCAGGAATGTCTTCATCAGCATCGAGAGATCCATCGCCATCGTCACTGTCACGTCTCTTCCGCTTCATTCTCGCATTTTGTATCATGTTTTTATGAAAATCACAAATATAAATGTGATTTACCTGAAATAGGAAAATTGAGTATTAAATAGAGGTTAGGCGAGTCACAGTGTAAACTAGACATGTTTCCAAACATTGTGCCGAGGACACATTTTTATAAATTAAAATTATATTAAATACTTTTGCCTGTTACATTAATTTGGTATACAATGTTCATGTATATCAATATTATGGAAAATTAACAATTGAAAGGCAAGCATCTCTAGTAACATATAAACTTCAAACTTTATAAATATGATGACAGCCTGATGAAGGGCTCTACACAAAAACAAATGTCAACACAGTGACCTCTTTAAAAATCTTTCAAGATGGAACCTTTTTATAATTACAGCCAGTATGGAATAAAAGTTTAAAATTTTGTACCAAGAGCCAGAAGTTGTACCTAAATTTCAACACTGCTGTGTATAATTAACCTTAAAAGACGGTAAGAAAAAGCTATGATTATTACAATGTGAGCTATTATAGAAAATATATTATCACCTTTTATCAAACCTTTACTTCGTGCAATTGTTAATTTTCTTATAAACCACACAATTTCAGTAACAGTTTTCTTATCAATTTCCAAATTTTTAACAGGTACAGTTTTCTTATCAATTTCCATTAAAAATTAAAACAAGGAAAGCTGAAGTACAGCTACATGTAATACAGTATATTCCCTGCATTAGTGGACATGAATGTGGATTTTTTAACCTTTGACTAACCTTGCATTAGGGAGTTACCACTGGCTGTGTGCTTTGTACATTTTAAGATTATTGTATCATGTCAGAGCACTTGACCTCTATATTTGTCCTTGGACCTTGGATTTTGTCCTCTGCATATGGTGTCATGGTGGTGGTCATTTGATCAAAGTTACTTTAAAACTTTACTAGTATAGAGTGGACATGAAATAAGGACCTTTATACATCTTATCTGTGAGTGTGACCTTGACCTTGGGGATAGTCGCCTGTTGTGCCAAGTTATCTTAAAAAATTTATATAGTAGTAACAGAAACATGCACTAGAACATCTGACCTTATATGTCACCTTGACCTTGAGGGTAGCAACCTGGATGTTTTTCAAACATCATGTCTTGGTTCAAGTTTGTGGGGATCATATATGCCAAGTAATTAATAATTCTTCCAAAAAGTGAAAATTTATGGAGCAGACATGATGTGAATTTTTTAACATTTAACCTGTATGTGTGACCTTGACATAGTGGGTAGCAAACTGGATGTTGCACTCCACACATTAAAACATAGTTATGATAATTTGTACAAAGTTATTCATAGACATTAAGTTACAGAGTGGACACAAAATGTAGTATTTCAAACATTTAACCTTTAAAGGTGATTTTGATTAACAAGCTTGTTGCTGCACACTGAACATCATCTCATAATGGTCAATGGTCAGTAACAATCAGACAGACTGACACCATCATATTTTCTATGTGATATGGGACTCCTACTTTTTGTGTCGCCTTGAAAAGGTGACATATAGGGGTTACTTTTGTCGGCGGTGTCTGTGTCGTTGTCGGCGTCTGTGTCGGCGTCCCCTAAAGCTTGTCCGGAGCATAACTCAGTCACTATAAGTCTGATTGACTTCAAACTTGGTATGCATGCTTCTTTCAATAACCCGAAGTGCAGTGCACAAGGACCGGTACTCTGCAGTTCTTATTTTTTGAGTTATTGCCCTTTGTTATTTTTCATACTTTAATTTTGTCCGGGCCATTTCTCTTCAACTAAAAAAGCTATGGACTTGAAACTTCATAGGATGATAGATCTCATTATTAAGAAGTGCAGTGCACAAGAACCAGTACTCTGCACTTCCTAATTTTTTGAGTTATTGCCCTTTGTTAATTTCATACTTTATTTTTGTCCGGGCCATTTCTCCTAATGTATAAAAGCCATGGACTTGAAACTTCATAGGATGATAGGTCTCATTAAGAAGAAGTGCAGTGCACAAGAACTGGTACTCTGCATTTTTTTATTTTTTGAGTTATGGCCCATTGTTAATTTTCATACTTGATTTTTGTCCAGGCCATTTCTCTCTGAAAGTATAAAAGTTATGGACTTGAAACTTCATAGGATGATAGATCTCATTAAAAAGAAGTGCAGTGCATAAGAACTGATACCCTGCATTTCTTATTTTTGAGTTAATGCCCTTTGTTGATTTTCTTACTTTATTTTTGTCCTGGTCATTTCTCCTCAAGTATGAAAGCTATGGACTTGAAACATCATAGAATGATAGATCTTATTGATAAGAAGTGCAGTGTACAGAAACTGCTGCTCTGCACTTATTATTTTTTTAGTTATTGCCCTTTGTTATTTTTCATTTTTCATTTTTGTCCTGGCCATTTCCTCTAAACTACATTGTTCACAAGGCGACACATCCGACTCGCGGAGTTCTAGTTCTGGCTTGGGAGCCCCTGGACTCCTATTTTGAAAGTCCTAGTGAGAACCCTGCCATGCCTATAATTTTTAACAATATAAAGAAAATCCTTTTTTGACATAATTTAACCTACACTATCGTCTCGAATGAGACGTAATCGGCGCTGTTGAACAGTCTTTTGGATACGTTTGCTATAGCTTGCGTTGCCAGCAGGTCTTGAACAGCGATGAGCCCCGTCTATTAAACAACAGATTTGGTTATGTCCAGTACCTCTTGTTTCTTCCTCTGTACTGAACCCATTCATAGCAAACCTAGAAAATATACAGAACAGTACTCTGATTTAACTTGTCCTTACACATTGACTTACTCATAAGACAATCTTTAATTGGCTTAGTCATTAAACAAGAGGACCATAATGGCCCTTAAAACGCTCACCTGTATATAGGCCCCCCGAGCGGGGCCAATTTTAACCCAGGGGCTTTTTTTTTACCAACTTCGTAGAAACCCATTAGAAGATGTTTCATGATACATTCAACATGTACATATCTAAGCTCTAGCTCTTTGGGGGTTTTTAAAAGAAGATTTATTAAGTTTTTACTATAGACATATAAGGAAAATCATTTATTCGAAGAAATTTGGTAGACACTCACTAGAAGATGTTTCATGCTAAATACCTAAGCTTTAGCTCTATGGGTTATTTAAAAGAAGATGTTTAACTCTTTTGATTAATTTACCTTTGACGTAAGGAAAATCCCTAGCCTGGTTGGTCGCTATTTATATAAATACTAAAAATAGTAACACCCTAACTTTATGCATGGAATGCCCTAATGAATGATCAATTTTTACGATTAGTTTTTGTATCAAATAACCGATATTTGGACAAGTAAAATTAAGTCAACATTTCTTTTGCTTCTTCCACTGAGATCATGCAAGTCGACAATTCTGGCTTAAATGCGGTAATCGATAAAGCATTCAATTTTCGCTAAGAACTATTGGGGAATGATAACAGTCGGCGAAAGTTGTTTGCAAAAATTTTAATTCAAAGAAATATTGACATGTACAACAGAAAATGATTTCATTTAGTACATTTTATGGATCTGTAATTGCTTTAAATTAGAGCTTAAAATACTGGTTTTTCAGGTCTGTACCGCGGAACGTACCGCAGATGTCTCAGACCGTGGTTTACCGGTATACCGGTTAAACCAGGACCTCTAACTATGAATGTGTATTTATTTGATGCTGAATAAAAATTGTTCTTTAAAAATAAAGTTGATGTGTTTTTCTGTCAAGAAAGGTTTCTATACTTTTTTCAGGTATTTTAATCCAATCAACACCTTCATTGCAAGAGACTGAAGTTACGTTGTTGTGATCATTTGAATAACACCTGTAATTATCATAAAGGTAAATTAATCAACTCCATTCATTTGTTTAAACAGAGAATAAAGTGCTTTAAAATATGTTCTAGTTTGTCACAAAACTGTTTAGGTACAAATATAAATATCAGAGATATATGCAATAATTTACACATAAAAAAACCCATAATATTAATTAAATTAAATGTTTTATCAAACTTGATAAAGAAGATGATGTTCAAAGGTTTTTTCTAATTTTAGCTATGTTGACCCCTAAAAGGGGCCAATTGAAATTGCATGAGCAAATTTAAGTGTGACTGTCACAAGGATGCTACAGACCAAATTTGAGGTAAATCTGCCTATCACTTTCAGAGATGATTGTTGACGCATGACGACATATGACGGACGCCAGAGTATCCCCTTTGATACTAAAAGTAAAAGCTCCCCCTGAACCTTCAGTTCTGGTTGAGCTAAAAAATTAAATTGTATCTAATCCTATAAATATGATGGTGCTTTGAGTTATTTCAACTTCTTGCCAAGCATCACAAACTATAACAAGCCCATAATGTCTGATATACTCAGGACTTAAACTTGTATCATGCAGTTATTTGTTTTTTCTAAATAATCAATTATAAATGAATCTTAAAGTTACACTATAAATCTATTGATCATCAGTATAAAATTTTGAGGTACAGTGACAGTCTGCATCAACGCACACAGTTCACCCCCAAAATAGGGGATAAAACAGACGGGGGAGGAACAAATGAGACACAGATACTCTGTGAAAATAAAAAAATACCATCTAGCCTTAAACAGCATAAATGCATCATATACGTTCAGAAGAAAGTGACAATTACTAGTAATCATTATTGTAAAAGTACAAAACATATTCTTCAAGAATGCACGACATTCAAGCCTACTTTTATTATACATTTTGTTGCTAAATATTTTACTCACAAGACTACTCCCCACCCACATTTCTCAAAATGGAGGTAACCAAAACAATGAATAGTTTTCTCGCGCAAGAAGGAATTAAACCTATAAATACGTTACGATGTAGAGCTTACTTGATACTCACACATTAGATCTAGATACCAGGATGTCCTCACGATGGCCGGACTTAAAATCAGAGCTTGTTTTCCGATTTAAAGTTTTCTCACTTTCCTTTTCTCGTTGGATGGAAATCAAAATGGCGAAAAGGGTCAAAGGTCAAGTTTGCGTATAATCAAATACGCTCCGCCTTCTTAAAAAATCTGAATAGGTTACAAACACATTAATTCAAAATTTTAAAAATATTCAACATGTTTAATATTAAACTTATTATTGGATTTAAAACATTATTGAACTGAGCAATTTCTGAAAAGTTTGAAAAAAATCATGTAATTGATATTTCGCGCTCTATTGACTTCATCACATGTGAGTGCAAGCTGCGTGAGCATTCCTAATTATTATGCATTGACGTCATTTATTATTCTCAAACTTCATTGGATCGCGCACCGGTAAAATTTACACTTCTGACCAATCAGAATGGCTTATTTCCCCATATTCTGCAATACAGCTCGTAACGTAGCGTGGGCCTTCATTGCAAAGCTTATCAAGTTTAGCTGTTAACCGAGGTAAGAAAATTATTGTTTTCTTGTTTGAAAAAGAAATGTTAGTTCATAAGTTATCGTTGAGCATTAGAAAAATCATTTTTCTTCATCTTTGTTGACTTTCTTTTATTGATTATAATGTTTTTCATAATGCAATATTAATTTTTCTCAAGCCGGTAGCTGCATAGATTTTGATAGCCGGGCGGCCATTTATGCTTATAAATTTTATGAAAAATTGCGTTGTGAGCGTCTGTGATTTATTCGTTATTAAAACAGAGTGTAAGTTATTTTTTACCATATTGATAAACTTACATTCATTTTCAAATAATTTATGTATTTAAAAAAGTAAATCACACATTTTTAGACCGAAATCGCGAGCACTGAAAAGTTGTCTTCTTTGTCGTCGATCTCCCATAGACCGCCATAGTGAAACGCCTGGCTATGTGTTTCAATGTAGAAGCAATAGTCTCTATACAAACCCTATGTATCATACTGATAATATAGTGGTTGCGACAACTTCAAAAAATCTACCTCAAATATGAAAATCATGAATATATTTTGCAATAAGATCGTGCACAGATGATTTTTAATGGGACTTTCATTCATGACTCGTAAATCAGACATCTTGAAGTGAACTTTGAGGTCGTTCTTTCTTGCTGAATTTTCATGGCGGATTTTCCCTATTCCCTGTTGCTTTTGTATAGGAGGCTATATAAACAGTATACTATATAGTGGCATGTGAAACGGACATGACACTGGTTAGTTTTATAGCATTTGAAACTGTTTTGTTGTTGAATTAAACGACTGAAAAGGAATTTTCTTTGTCTTTTTGATATCGACAGTGTGTAAAAATGGCGGTTCTTCTATACATGAGGAAATATTATGCAAATTAGGTGATCAACAGAACTGAACTGTTTTGATCAATTTCAAAATGGGTAAAATGGCCAGAAATGAAGGGCTGTTTAAAAATAAAATGTTATTATACACAAATACATGTTATTTAAGGATTAATATTATGTCTGTACTGTATTTAACAATAATTTCAAAGAAATATGTTTACAGATCATTTAATGTGTTGTTTTTTTCAAGTCTATTGCTAGCAAAGCTAATGATTTATTTAGATCTGTGTTTTGGCTTGAAATAATTTTGTTAAGTATGAGTACAAAATCCAAATTTATATAGATTGCAGTATACATGTACATGTATTATTATAATACTGTATATAATTTTATAGGTGTACTGACAGTACTGTACTGTATACTAAGTTCTAGTATGTTAAAGTTTGATTTACAAGAGAGTAAAAATAAGACTTTAAAGAATAAATCTTATTGATATCTAATTGGAACCTAAATATTTATTCTTCAAGTACTGGGTTTTATCTAAAAAATTTAACAGAAATCTTATTCATATTTTCTTTATTAATAGATCTAATTTTGTTTTCTTTTACACAAAATGTTATGAGATAAGGTTATAATTGATCATTTAATACAAATTATTTTATGACATTGATGATGGTAATCCTATATTCATTTACAAAAAATAAGTTAAGTGAGCAGTCAAAATGTATTTTTTTCGATCAGTATACTATCAATCGCATTATAATCATTTTATCTTGTGTAACATTTTTTGTACTAATATTTTAAAAGATACTTTGTTTATGTTAGACATAGGCCATAACAAACAAACAATCAAGACACCCACTTTTAGATAAACAGTTCGGTAAAGGGCAATAACTCTGCATACTGCTGTAAAGACTACATGTTGTAACAGAAAAATATAGGGTTTTTCTTTTAGAAGAATTGTTCATTAGCAAATGAATAAGTTAGAAATTGTATAGTAAATTTTTTCTCATTTTTGAAGAAAGATCTTCAAATTAAGTTCAGATGTTATGAATTTCTACATATTGTAATAGCTTTGTTATTTCCTATCTTTCCAGACTTTCTGCTCTACACATCAACCTTCCAAATAATCATGCCTAAAGCCAAAACTGACAAGCCAAAGGGACGTATGTCCTCTTATGCTTACTTTGTACAGTGTTGTCGTGAGGAGCACAAGAAGAAACATCCAGGAGAGAATGTTGTTTTTGCAGAATTTACCAAAAAGTGTGCTTCTAAATGGAAGGTTATAATGAATTTCACATTATTTCACATAATGAAAGCCCCACTTCACATAATGGATATGTAGTCATGAGTCACTCCCATCCCATCCTGATAGTTTTTCTTTGATACCTTCTGAACAATATTAGATACTAACTTTTAACTTAAAATTTTTTTTGTCAAATTGCCAATTAATTACTATATAATGAATCAAAATCAAACTTGGAATACTAGTTTGTCATTACAATGCACAGTTGTTTAATATGGGGCATTATTTTGAAAACAAAATTTTTAGGAGTTATGGCCCTTTATAACTTGAAATTTTTGTCAAAATTGACTATTAACTTATTAAGTTGCATGCTTTTAAAACTATGATTGGTATCAACATGAAACTTTGAATACTTATTTATCATGCCCATGCACAGTTATTCTGAAAGCAATAATGTTAGAGTTGTGCCCTTAATTACTTTCAATTATTTATCAAAATTGATCAGTGATGATTTATATTGTACACCTTGTCTGGTCTTCTAAGGATGATCACTTTGCACCAATCAGACTTCAGATAGTATCACACCTGTTTTAATGTTACAGGAAATGACACCAAAAGAGAAGAAACGTTTTGAGGAGATGGCAGAGAAGGACAAGGCCAGATATGAAAAAGAAATGTCAACTTATGTTCCACCAGCAGGTGGACCTGTGAAAGGAAAGAAAAGGACCAAGGACCCAAATGCCCCCAAAAGGGCTCTGTAAGTGCTTATTTATAGTTCATACTGTCATTGAGTAGATTTTGTATTTTACCTAGATTGTTGGAATCATTTACAGTTGCATAGTAACTTGTCGGTTAAAAATGAATCAGACGAGTTAAAAAAGAAATAAAGTCATGTAAAAGGTTTGTATACATTTTGTGTAAGGGCTCTTGTATGGCAAAATATTGGGCATAAAATAAGCCCCACATCCCTGTAAAAGAAGTATTTTTCCACCAAATTCTAAACAGAATTTTCGATGAAAATCATAATCAGCAGGCATAGACTATGGTTGAGTATATTCAATATTATATGTCCCATATACTGTAAAGAAACATGTCATTTTAACTTATTTAAGACTTTAAATAATCATCAATTCATTAGAAAACTTAATGTTTAAAACAGATTTTATTAATGATTAAGAAATATTTCCTAGTTCTTTGTACTTGTTTTGTTTTGTCAATTTCAGTCTAAGAAGAAGAAAAATATTTAAAATCATGCAAAGTTCCCCTCTATGGTCCTCTAAATCATCTCAAAATGCTTGTGAGAGCCCTGTTTGTTATTGCCATATTGCTGATTCAGATTACCTAATTCTTTACAGGTCAGCCTTCTTTGTGTTCTGTAATGAGGAGAGGCCAAAAGTGCGTGCAATCCACCCTGGATATACTGTAGGAGATGTTGCGAAGGAACTAGGAAAACGTTGGGAGGCTGTCAGTGACCGGTCAAAATTTGAAAAGTTAGCTGCAGAAGACAAGAAAAGATACGAAGCTGTAAGCTCTACTTTATTTTCTTTTATGTTTTAGATACTTTATAGAAGTGTAGAAATGTTGTATCTGAAGGCATGTCTTTAGAATATTTAAACAGTTCTTGGAAAGTTGGCATAAATGAGATTGTACTACATAGATCTATTTTCTTTTATGTTTTAGATACTTTATAGAAGTGTAGAAATGTTGTATCTGAAGGCATGTCTTTAGAATATTTAAACAGTTCTTGGAAAGTTGGCATAAATGAGATTGTACTACATAGTTCTTATCAGTTTATAATTATTGTTTTGTCCAGTTTGTAACATAATGGGTACTTTTAAGGACAATTTCGGGAGTTTTCATAATTATAGACATATTGGCAAAATTAAAACTGTTCTATAGAATTTCTTTAAACTTGGCATGTTGTTAGAATGTAACAGAAAAATTTGAAGCGAAAAAAAATTGGGGTTACCGTTCTCGTTTTTGAGTTATCTGCCCCTGAATCAGAATTTTCTACTTATTTGAGGTCATTTAAAAGGGTAGATAACTTATACATACGTAAATGAATTCTTGTTTTTACTTCTGGATAATGTTTTTCTTTTATTGTTGAATACATTTACATAATTACATGCAATTCCTTATATCGTTTCTTTTATTTTTTTCAATGAAAGTAAATGTACTTTAAATTCATAAAAAATAGGCCAATTTTCAAGAAAAAATGCACTTCTTGAAATTTTGCATATTAACTTAAGACGTATGTAAGTTTAATGAAAATAAGAAAGAAAAAAAATGTATTGCTTTGCTTCATTGTAAATTATCTGCTCTTGAATTTAACCAAAAAGTTCAATTCAAGGGCAGATAACTCGAAAATAAGAATTGTGACCCCAAATTTTTTTTCGTTTAAAATGTTTCTGTTATCATATTCTAATAACATGCCAATTTTAAAGAAATTCTATTGAACAGTTTTAATTTTGCCTATATGTCTATATTAAAACTCCGGAAAACGTCCTTCAGAAGTGCAGGAGTTAATTCTCAGCCTCTGACCACTGGGTTGCTGTTCCTGACCTTGAACCAGTTGTCGCTCACGGCTGTTTATTGAGATCATGCCAATTGATATTATGTCTTTATTTACCACTGAAAAATCTACGTACAACTTAAAAACAATCGATCATAAAAAAAATATTTTAAATTGATTTAGATTGAAACATACTACTTTTATGTGCTGTGACTTATATTTTCTAAAATATCATGCTGCTTTTATGTGATGTTACTTTTAATTTTATAATGACAGATTTTGTCTAACAGCTTCTTTTAAAAGGATGTAACAGGTTTCATTGATTATGAATTAAAAAAATTACGAAAAAGTATGATAAATAAAATTAAATATGTATAGTAGTTGATAAGGAGAGAAATTTATTCCATATAATGAATGATGTGAATGTAAAAATAAAAACCATTGATTGCACTCCATAATGATGTGAATGCAAAAATGAAACCATTGATTGCAGTGTAGGCAAATTGTTGATTTCAGGAGATGGAAGTTTACAGATCAGGTGGTGCAAGCCCAAAGAAAGCTGCAGGTAGATCACCACAGAAGAAGCAGAAGGTTCAAGAGAGTGAAGAAGAAGAAGATAGTGATGAGGAGGAGGAAGAAGATGAGGACGATGATGAGTAAACTGTCGAAAACACACTATAAGTCTACATCAATCATGAACAAATGAGTCCCATATTTTATTTTTTCACTTGGTGAATTAGTAATTTAAGAAATGTCGAATATATAAATGTGAAAAAGATAAATATAATAAAGATTGAAAAGGTAATTTTGAATTTAAAAGATGGAAAATATTAACTGGTCTGTTATAAAAGTTTTATGTTGTTTAAAATTGAAAATCTGAATATAGTGCAAATATTTATTTTTTGTTGTACACATAGCATTATAAAAATGGCAGACAATGTAAGAAGAATTGTTCATATAAATTTGTACTTTGTTGTACACATATTATCTGTTAATGTACGTGGAAGAATGGATGCTGATTGTTGGTTACTATCACTTGCTTTATCTATTTACATTAGCCATATACACTTGTACATCCCAGCCTTTTTCATTCGATATCCAACTACAGTTTTGTTTGATCTTCTGTCACAATATTATACTAACACATCATGCACATCTAACTATTGGAAAATACAAGATATTTTGATCATTTATACCTTAAAAAATACTGCATTCAAGCAGATTCTCATATGCATTTACTTGTTGGAACAGTATCATTGTAAAGTTCAAGCATAATACATATACTGTAGGCACATTTCATATTTTTGTTTTCATGTTTTTCATTCATTCCTATGTTGTAAATACCCATTTCTCATTTAATGTTATTTGTTTATATTTTAGCGTTTTTTATCAGCATCTTATTATCATACTCATTCATGATTTATAAATGTATAAAGTTACAGATACTTGTCTAATATGATCTGCTAACATTTTAAAAGGAAAAGAAAAATATATTTGTGTATGAAAATAAGATACTCAGTAAAATGTTAATGTTGTTTTAATTGTATGAAAGTGCTCAAAGCGAATGTTTGTACATATCTGTGTATGTAGAGAAACAATGTCAGTAATATTCTGTGAAATAAAAGTAGTTTTACAGCAGATTCTGTTTTTGGTATTTATATTGAAACTCTGCATTATATAAGAGTATGTTCACCTACTTAGCTCAATAGTGTAAGCATCAAATTAGTAATCTAAAAGTGTTGCTGAAATTGGCAATAACTGGTTAGTTATCCAGGAAAACTTGTTGGGTGGTTTGACAGCCAAATTATGATCAAAAATGCGCTTGTTGGCATAAATAAGAACCAGAGAAAGAGTATAAATCAGATGTTATCTTCAAATGATTACATGTATATCTAAAAGAAAAGTCTTGATTTACAGTTAAAAGCAAGATACATACTGCGTTTAGTAAGATTTGACAGCTGGTATATATAGAAAGGCATATTAAATTGTACCTTGTTGAACCACAAGCAGTTGTTTCACATTTCTCCTTGAAGTCCTTTGGTCTTCGAGTAATGCCTGAAATCCATTTACAAGACGTCTTACTTTGCCTTGTATATACAGTGTCATTCATAAATAACTTGACATTCCTTGGTATATTGCTTTGAGACACAGAAAGTAGCCATTTCTGAGACATTTGTTGCATCAGTCTGGTGTAAATGACTAAGTTGAAAAACAAATTTCATTATATTTAAATAGGTAAGGCATCCCTTACCTACTTCTATCCAACCTGGCATGATTAACAAACTGTATTCTCTTTGAAATTAAGTTAATGTTTGTCAAGGTATGAATCTTTATTCAAGGTTGCCAGGTGTACATTGCTTGGACTTGGCAATTGAGTTGGTCATTGATTCATACTCTTGTATGATTTTACACAGCTTTCTAACATTCTAGTACAAGTACTCACTGCTATGGTCCAATAACTCAGTTCCTCAATTGATCAATGTATCTCCTTTCATTCAGTCTAGATACATTCACAGCTTTCGCAGTTCACCTGTATGTCATACAGTAAATTTCAGACATCATATTTCCTCAATGGGTTTTAACTGTATCGCACAATACGGTTTAAGCTCATTAAGTGGTTCTACGCCTCAACTCCATGAACTTCAACTTGTTTATTTGGCTACAAACAATAGTACTATTATGATGAATGGTGTAACAAATCTTGTATAGTGACTCTGGAAGGAGCTTGCTGAGTATCTAGAAGGCTACTGTAGAGTAGATTTGGTACGTAAGTCGCCAGACTGCTTATTTATGTCACACCAATGACTGGCAGTTGAGGCACGAACAGCACGGTTTTAAGAGAGACAAAATGTAAGTGTTGAACAATGTAGGGGGCTTAGTAAAGGCAGTTTTTACGACAGGTGTAAAAATGAGATGGAAGGCACTGGTTTAGTTTATGATTTAGCGTTGTTTTTTTTCTCTCGATACTGTAAAGGGGGACAATCCTTGGACCATTTAGATCGCACCCAAACTGGATTACTTCCTCTATGAAGCCATAAATAAATGTCCGTTAATACCATATAAATTCGTCCATGTTATTAGTAATCGTCATTTTTATCTATTTGATATGTACTAGCTTATATTGTAATGTTAATTAACCTGTTTCACATGTCTTGAATTTACATTTTCTGCTTTCATTTGGGAACGGAGATGGTACGTTGCAATGAATCTGCGCAAAACTCTTTCAATCATTAAAATGGTTGGACAGTTTAATTGGTGGTTCTTGTTGTCCAACTTTTTGTGATCTGTTATAACGTTTGTAACAACTGTTTTCTACATGAAATCGCGTTAATCATTTGATTATATCAAAATTGATTCTTAGATTATAAACTGGTCTGGCTCTGTCAGACATTATCAAAGTTTTGTACTGTTTATTTTAAATCATTTCAACTGATTATGACACAAATTTTCTAGAAGGAACACATACCGTGGAAATAATTATACATGTGCATATGTGACGCGATGAAAGTAACAATTAAGTTGACTTCATGCACGTTGTGTTTACGAAAAAAAAATCGTGTCTAGTGTTTCCACCAGGAGATGGATATTTAGTTTTTTATATAAGGCTCACATACAAGGGAGAGAACTCTTGCAAAACTTTTTTAATTTCTTAATTTTCAAGAGGGAAACAACTCTTCTGGTCTTATTTATACAAACGATAGGCCAAACCAAGTTCATTGTTTGTTGTTCATTGTTTTATGGTTATTAAGAGACCAAATCAATTATTTCACGTGGGTTATATTCCAGAAGTGTTTTGGAGTTTTAAGCCCATAAGCTGCTAGAACTGACAGTGGTAACCCGCCATTATATAGCCAGGAGGCCGGCCAAAACATCCGTGCAATTTGATCTATACTGTTCGTTCCCGCATTATTTCTATTTTGATCATGATTGAAATGCCTATATGTAAGGCAATAAAGTCAATAAATTAATATTTTACAATTTCAACCGTGTCTGAAAGTAGTTCCAATAGGTCACCTTGTTATGTCAGAGGTCTATTGCGAATCATAACAGCTTAGGAGATGACAGGGTTCGCACAGTTTTAAAAAGTGCTTAAATATGAGCCCTTTTCTTAATAAGTGCTTAAAAATAAAAAAAGTGCTTAAACGTTGTTGAATATGATTACTGCACTGAAAAGTGCTTAAAAAGTGCTTAAATTTGCTGCAAATATGCTTGAAAATGATTGAATGACATAGTGTCGATTTTCAGCGCCAATTAACAAGAAAAAAAAGAAGAAAAAAGATCTAATTTAGTACCAAAGTCAATGAATAATGATAAAAGTTCAATTTGCTGATCATACTAAACTAGTTTAGTTGCAATTTACATTAATATACATTATACAATGTATGAAAATATCACATAATGTGCAATGTATGTTATTCAGCAGTTAAGAATACATGTAAAGCTTCTAATGTTTTATGGCTGTTTTAAAGTTACTTTTATCATTGGCTTCAAATAACACATGTGCAACAAAATGTGTTTGAAAAATTAAATTTTGGCATTCGATGTCTGTACGAACATCATGAGATTGTTCACACCTTTTAAAGGTTGCTTAAAAGTCTACAAAACCTAAGATTAGACCCAGGAAAATGTTCATATGGCAGAGTTAAAAAAACTTTTTCGACAGGAGTTATGGTGGTCACATGTAAAATAATGTTCATTGTTACAATTGTGTAAGTCGGTGCACAATTAAAAACCCATCGACAGATATTCGTTTTTTTTTCTTGTGTGGTGTAGGTGTTTGGAGATGTTGAGTTTTTTTTTGTTGTTAGGTTCGGGATTTGTTTGAATTTCAATCCAGCCCCGCAAATGATGAAATATGTATAATGTACCCGTAGTCCGGAAGATAATAGCGACCATCTAAAGCGCAAATATGATAAAGTTCTTCACAAACAATTGCATAGGTAAAATGTACTAATTAAATGTGCAAAAATAATGAAATGATAAGCCCCACATCTCAAAACTAAAATAAATTTAATACATAAGATAGTCATGATGAAATTAGATAAGCACTTATCAGTGGCTTAGAACATCATCTCTTTCTGACTAAATTGTGACGGACACACCATAAATCATACCTGATGTTGTTTCTTCACAAACCTGAAAAAATGACAGCAGTCAAAGGCCCATTATGCCCAAAAAATGCTTTTATTTTCATCTCTGGAAAGTTTTTTAATTTTGTTGTCCTAGTTTCCTTAAAGTTACTCATTCACCAATAACGTTTAATCTGTTGCCATTTGTAGTACAGTTATAATGAGTTAGTATTTTGTATAGACATTAAAATATGTTGTTGTTTTTCAACACAGCATATATATTAAGTATTATACTGATATACGTTGTACATAACGCTTTTCAATCAAATTAAGGTAAAGTAACTCTAATATACGATTTTCATTTTATTTTGAGTATATTTCTCAATTATGTTTTGCACATCTTTCTTTTTAGGCGTTCAAGTTGATCTATGTAAAAAAATAAAAAAATAAAGTTTTTATAGGCTTTTGGACCTGAGTGGAGTTCCTTTAAATAGTCTTTCTCGCGCATAGACGTTTCGTACGTGGCATGGAGTGCTTTGATTGGTTGCATCTGGTCATTCGGTCATTTCCGTCAGTCTTCGGATAATGAATAATAGACGAGGACATTCCGGTTGGTCATTTACATCAACGATGCCGAATTTACACGAATTTAAGATAGACGAATTATTTTTAACCTCAATACAGTTTTTTTTAAAGATCCTGTATATATATGTTGTAATTAAGGTTGTAACCACACTTAAGTGAAATTTTACGATTTGATCAAAAAGTTCTTGGCCCGATGTACTTCCGGTAGTCAAAGAACCCAAATAATGATCTTAATTTTCAATATAATCGCCCTCAACATCAATGAACTTAGCCCATCTGTGCTCTTGTTTAACACTTCAAGAAAGAACCCTCTATTTTGGTCGTCAAAAAACTCATTGACCGCCTCCATGACACCTTCATTGCTTCCAAAACGTCTTCCATGAAGCCTTGTTTTCAGTTTTGGAAACAGGTAGAATTCAGAGGGGGGCAAGTCCGGATATATGGTTGCGGGGGGGGGGGGGGGATGGGAAAGAATTTCAAAGCGCAGTCAGTTCCAGCAGCCATCGCAACTTTGAATGTGTGAGCTGGCGCATTGTCGTTAGAAAGGGTGAGCCAGGGTGCGTCCACTGCATGCTCTGTTTTTTTGGATTCTGGATCGAAGTGAAGGACCCATGTTTCATCCCGAGTTACGATCCAGCAGATAAAATCAGGTTCATCCTCGTAGCGAGACAAAAGATATCTTGAAATGTCTAGCCTTATCAGTCAACTGTCTGGGGACACATCTAGCGGAAACCTTTTACATGCCATAGACATCAGTTAGAATTGCCTGAACTGAACCAAAGCTTATACCCACTTCCCTAGCAATGCTTCTCAGATCTCGACTTCTGTCGCACATGACCAGATCGTGCACAGCTTCGGCAGTTTCATCGTTAGTGTAATAGTTTATGTAATCATGAAAATATGTGCATTCTTTTATAAAAAAAAATAATTTTCTAATTACCTCCCATTATTAATATGGAAATGTAAATTCGGTAATATCTTTACAAATAATGCTTTTTGAAACTTATATAAACAATATTGATAAATCTTCATTTGAGCATCATGTTTATGATATAAAAGTTACAGGATCTTTAAGTTTTATAGAAATTAGACACAATACAATAAATACTGTAGACGCAATAGCTAGCTTGCTTCTAGAATTTATGCATCGTTTTTTTCATATCAAGGCAAATGAACTTGAATAAAATTCTGTACGTGATTGCTTTATTAATACTTGGTTTGAAACATTTCGTGCATGACAAAGATGATATATGATACATTTTTTAACATTGGCAGAATGGAACCATGAATGAATCCTTCAGTTTCAATGACTTCAAGCGTTAACAAAGAGTATGTTTTGTACAAACAGTGGTGTAACGTTTTTTACTCTCATCATCAAATTCCCAAAATAGAATATCTTTATAATAATCGGACAATGATACATCGAACAAATCTTTACAAAGTTATGGTAAAACGTTTGTAAACTTTCACCATCTATCGAGATATTTCTTCCAAACTTGTAGTGACATTTCCGTGTCTGGCGAATGGATGAATACATATCTTGTTTTTGTATCGTTTTTCAAAGCTCCTAAGATATCAGCAGTATTCTCGACAATGTACCTATCATTTAGTGACGTTGGCGTCACATTTGTCGCGTTAGTAACATCCCCCTGCGTAAAAATCATTACCCCAAAAAAAGGGATTTTTGTGGACTTAGATAAAAAATTTTTGGGCAACTCATTTCTTTATGAGATATGCCGAAAACCGAACAGTATTTTTAAAAAAAGAATTTTTTTCCCGGGGAAATCTTTTATCTGATGTATACCACTTACTGGTCTTATTTCTATCAACATTCATATGTTTCCAGATATAACCAGCAAGAATTTTGCTCGTACCCCACTTATGTTCAATGTAAGACCTCATTAAACGAACTACTCTATGAATATCAACAATAATGTCATCATCAGTTTTTAAAACATAAGTTGCACCGGGACAATATTCAGTAACCCATTTGAGCCCAGTTATTGCCTTATACGTCAAATTTCGGTAAGTATCCGTAAAGTTCCCTTGTATAATATCTTTATAAAGTTCACTTTCAGTTTCAAGCGTTGTTTGAACATTATCATCATCGACTTCTCCCATTACAAACACTAATTTCGCTTTGTGTCTTTTTAAGTTTTCCGGCGATGCCCACGTCTTCCTGATCACGCGTCTGCGTTCTGTATTCTCTGGACCAGAGTGAACATAGATCATGAGATAGCGATCTTTTGAACACGCTTCTTGGTTAATACTAAATTCTATTCCGCCCCCGTTTATATAAACCTGATTTCTCGTCGTGGAAGGCAAATCTGTCGTTGTCGTCGTTGTTTGATCATCCGAAGTATTTGACTCTTCATATTCGAGTTCGTCAAAGTTAGTCGGCTCGATGGTAACAATAACATTTCGTCTAATTATAACACTAGAGTCTCTCCTATAGAATAATAAACCAATGAGAAGGATGGTCGCACAAATTGTACTTATTTTGAATATTAATGGATGCCTCGGAATCATTCTTCTTTACCACAAATTTCTTTATCATTCACCAAAGCTCAATTGTCTTCTTGGTAAGGGTTACAGTGCTGTCGAACCAAAATATCTGAAATGTAGTGATTATACTGTTATTTTAAACCTCGGTATTAAAGTTCTTGTGCATTTTAAATAAATCAGTGACAAAGATATGTAATGATATGTACAATGGTATGAAGCACTTGTTTTTGTTTGATTCACTGATGGGGTGAATATGCTCAGCATGATAATAACATGTTATAAAGATAAAAATCATTTGCTCAAATATGATGCATACATGCATTCATGAGATGTTTTCAATTGTATGATTTACAAAAACAAAAACAAAAAAAAAACCAACCAACCAAACAAACAACAAGTTCTTCACTTCTAAGATACTTAGATACTGCTCGCGGTAATGAAAAGCCATTAAAGGTAGGAAATGTTTCCTTACCTACATGTTAAGATTCAAATACTTCAATGTATCACACACATATTTTGTCCTCTTTTGTTTCAGTTATTACAGCATTATCTGTTTTTGTTCGAATATAAATTTGTTAACATTTATTACTAAAAGAAAGCAACAAACAAACAAACCACACTTACTCTGACTTGAATTAGCTATTGAATAAAAAATAATAAATAATTGTTTAGGTCACGTGGTTCCCAAACTCAATTTATAACATACGGAAAGCGACATTGCATTTGGTCACGTCATCGCTTCCTTTAATGAGTGACCATTTCATCCCTTATCATTTTATATGAACTTTGAAGTAAATAAAAAGTAATTACAAAGTTATGGAAACAATGCGTATCCAAATAAACACTTATTCTCCGATATACACTCAAAACTGTGTAATCCTAATATCCAGCTAGCACGAAATATTTTGTCTAAATACAATTTTCTTTCCAAAATGTCATTTAGTTCTACAAAAACCCACATTTACAATAAAGTCCTCTTATCTCGACGAATTCATGACATAACCTATTTATCTCTATGACATATATACCTTAAAGTACTGCTTAAACATCTCCATAGATTCAAAGTTTATTGGGTACTTTGAAAAATAATAAATTTGAATTATAGTTTTAATAAAGGCGCACAGCACTTGAAAAGGATAAAACTGTGCTCTCTGCAAGTTTACGCAATATCAGCAGAAAGACCTAGATTTTACGTAATTTATTTGATAACTGATGGGTTTTACAAAAGATAGCACTATAGCTGTGAAAGATAACTCCAAATTTATTATTAAGATAAAACCCAATAAGCTTTAATTTCATATAACATTTCAATTTCAATAAACTCAGTCATCTGCATTTTATCGGTAGTGCACTTTCCTTAAAAGGGTGGAGATCAGTGCTGCTTCGGGTCTTGTTTTGTGCAGAAGAATTCCGAATGTTAGAAGCTAAACGTTTTTAATGTTGTAAATGTTTGGTCGATGTCCATATTGCCCTTTTGCGGTTCCACATACCTCCCTTCCCACAGTGGACAGATGAGTGTAAGATTGAAAGAGTATTATAAATTCGTAACACGTATTTACAAACAAGTATAATTTTCTCTCGACTGGAAAAGAAACAAAAAGTATCTTTAAAAAGATACTCAATCGAAGTCAAACTTGTAAACTTGCATAGCATAAGCTACTACTAACCTTGCTAACCGCAAACAGAACATTTTATTCGTCCTAAATAGTTATACATGTATTTCAGTTCAATTTTACCCCATTAATTGTCATCTTCGATTTAAACAAAATTACTTACATTATTTGATTTTAATCAAAATGGAATTTGATTTGAATAGGAATTTATAATAAAACAAAGATTTAGTAGATACTGTACACTTATTCCATGGAGAATTTTGCAACTGTAAATTAGTCGAAAGTTCTTTACTGTTAATTTTAGCGGAAGTCAAGGTGAAATCAGACGAACTTCGGCCGAAAAATGGTTCTTGAATTATCTTTTTTACAATAGCAAAATAAACATCAAATAATAGCGAGTTATCAAAAGATATGTGCACAGAAAAACATGTGATTTCCTAGTTACTTTTAGTTTATATAAAAGAATAGACCTTCAAAATTTACTCTTTACTTGGATACACTGTATAAGTCTACAAGTTTGATTAAAATCAGCTTCTAAATAACGCTACAAGTAAGAAATAGGTTGATCTGAACTTAAGTCAGATTGTATATGTACATGCATGACCGAGATTTGTCTGATCATTTTAAAAGTACATGTCAAATCGAGCTTTAATACTCTAGTCGAAAGGAGTGACTATAAAATCTTTATTGTTCTCATTTTCAAATAAGCTTAGAAGAGGATTCTATTTTAATCCTGTTTTAAAGTACGTTGTAAGTTAATATTACTATTTTTTTCCTTGGCTATAATATATATTACGTGATATCAAAATAATCTTTTAATTCTTGTCATTTTAAAAAAATAACATTTAATCGCTCAGAACGTAGGGATTGATTAATTTATAAAATTTAAAGGTTACAAATGACAACTTTTTGTTTTTTAATAATTTTTGAGCCGCAATTACAATTGGGGAACGTATAATCACAGGGTAATGGTTTTTTATACCAAGCGCAAAAAATTTAAAACATCCAAAAAAATTCGAATGTCCAAAGCAAATTTTTTTTTGGGCCTAGCCCCCTCTTTTAATTGCACGGCTGAAATTGTTTGGAAGAAAGTTAAAAATTTATTATTCAGGTTTAATAATTTCCGCGTTTTAAATTTATACTTACTGCTATTAGTGCTCAATAATTATTTTTTAAAAAATTTCAAATTTGAAAAATTTTAAAACCTTATTTTAATATTCATTCCCGTTTCATGTAAAACCCGGGGTTTCATTTTAAATTTTTCTTATTTTATTTTCTTATTATCTTTTTGTTGAAAAATAACCAAAAGAAATAAAAGGATCAAGTTAAGTTATATTTGATTGTGGTTTTTACTCATATTTTTAACAAAAAAGATAGACAGAACTTCCAAAAATAAAAATTCTTTCAAACTACAATTTTTTTAAATCTAAGGGGTTAAATTTTAAAATTTTATAATTAATCAAAATAAATTAACATTGAAAATTTTTTAATTAATTTTCATATTCCTTCAATTTCAAAAATTAAAAAAAATAGACAAAGTGCATTGATAAAAAATTCTTGCTTGTCCGGGGGAATTTAAATTTTCTGAAAATTTTTCGTTTGTAATAAATAATCCTTTTAAAATATACCCCGGTATCAAAAAACTAATGGGTTTTTACCAATATCCCAAACCTCGATCGCGCAGGCTGATAATATGCTGTTCGCTTACAAACCATATAACAAGTAATGAAACTGATAGCGAACAGCATGGATCCTGATCAGACTGCGCGGATGCGCAGGCTGGACTGGATCCATGCTGGTCGCAAACCCATTATGTTGGTTTTGTCATGACGCGGCTCATATGTATTCTTATTGCACCAGACCTGGACATTTATGAATGTCAATCTGCCAGACCCGGTAATTCATGAATGTCTATCTGCCAGCCCCGGTCATTCATGAATGTAGACCTATCTGCCAGATCCGGTCATTCATGAATGTCTATCTGCCAGACCCGGTCATTCATGAATGTTTATCTGCCAGACCCGGTCATTCATGAATATCTATCTGCCAGACTCTGTCATTCATGAATGTCTATCTGCCAGACCCGGTCATTCATGAATGTCTGCTAAACAGTACTGTACGTTTGACGCAAGTAAGCAATTTATTATCTATTTTAATATATTTATATCGGATCATGCATCTCACATTCGCCAACGAAATCCATGTATAATTCGTTCGTGGTTTGTTGTTCTATGTAACACTAAATGATATATTAAAGACTTAATTACTATTGTAAACGGGGGTAGAGATTCTGGATCATTTGTGTAACTTTACTGTACTGCACTGTACTGTATACCAAAGGAAATGAAATAAAAGCAAAATTTAATGTTACTTTTATCAATTGTATTAAATATTTAAGACATCACAATATCTTAGTTTACATACTGCAGTAAATATAAAATATACAAGGTCGGAAAAACTTCCTAGAAAAAATAACAACGGCTTACCGCAATTGTGACAGAGCGCTTCTGTTCGTCTTTTATGACGTCAAACATTCACGTCTATGTGTTCGTTCAAGTTTGACGTCATAAATTGACGCCATAAACGTGCACATTAACAAAACAATTGCTAATGGCAATGAGAAGAATTTACGTTGGCAAAAGTGCAAAATATATCCAAATACTTATGTGTTTAGGAGAGAAAAATAATTGCCTAGTTTTTAACAATGAAAATGATCGTATAGTGATTCAAAAGTGATCGTATATACAGTGGTATTAGTATTACCAAGATGGAAATTAAGATATCAGAAATAAATTGAGGTATATATAGTACTTATGTAGAGTAAATTTGGTCATCTATTACACTAGTATAGTCCAATTCACTTTAACATAATACAATGCACGAGGGAACCCAAGAATATTTGTTACGAACAAGTCAAATGAACATGTTGAGCCATATAACATGTAGCACGTGCAGTGTGTGATATACTAGTATGTGATCTAGAAATGACACATGCCTTATGTCTTATGTATGAGATACATTCATCTGCTCAATCTGACACAAACATAAACGTATATGTCACACATGTTGTGATATAAAATAATGGTACCACAAATTATAACATAATTAGAAACATCATCATATTCGCACTCAAAGTACGTTCTTTTACTCATCATCACCACAATAAACAATTATTCGATTGTAAATGACACCAGGAGCATAACCACACTAACAATCATCATCATCATCATCATCATCATCATCATCATCACCACCACCACCGGCCATAATCAGCATAATATCATCATAGCAATCAACGTATTTCAGTTAACAAGACAACCATCGTCACCATGAGCAGCAGCGGCAGCATAATAATAATCATCATCATCATCGCCGCCGTCATCATCACGATTATCATATCTAATATGACAGTCATCAGATGTGTCATCATCGTCATTATCATGGCCACTATACTGCCATTATCATTATCCTTATTTGATATCATCACGACAATCATTACTGTCATCACGGCCATAACGACTATCATCATCACAATCAGCTGCAACATCTCTATCAATACGCCTATCATCAAGATCATTGTTATTATACTCAACAGTAATTTTTTTGTCATCATGCCTAGTACAGTAAGCTTCATGACAATTATTTACACGATCAAAGAAAATGCAGAAACAAACATTTGCAAATTGTTGTTCACAATATACTAGTATAATAGTATCTCATCGATTTTTGCAAGTTTGAGAATTATTATGATATCACTATGTTCGTCGTTATGATGATGATGATGATGATGATGGTGGTGGTGGGGGTTGTCCTGGTGCTAATGATGATAGGAATGATGATGATACTGATGATGAGGAGGAGGATCATGTTGATCATTATTACAGCCATAAAAACTTAGACTAACATTAATTAAATTTCTATCCATGTTGCTAATTATTGTTCATTTAAAATTCAACAAAGAAAAACCAAGCTAGAAATTTCAATAATAATATTCAATTATGTGTCCACTTTTTGAGTTGTATCATATTATTATCATAAAATTCATTTTATGCGCGTGTCATATTCGGCGTGTGATATCCATGTGAATATAAATGCAACAAACTACAACTTGTGAAAATGAATATATTTCTAAATCTGAAGTACAATATTTTATCCTCTATAAAAAGTAAAACAAACAAACAAACCTTGATTTCTTCATTTAAAATCCGTTATAAACTTAAAAATATATTCTCGAAAAATTGAATTCCTTGATATTTATCATTGACTTAACAACTCGATTCTTTTTCTTTAATTTTCACATTTTTGCGATTGTAACTCTTAAAGTGAATGGCCCAACCTAGATCAACTATACTTGAAACTATCAGCACTTTGTACAGATAACATTTAGAACAGATATCTTCACCAGATAGTGTCCAGTGAACAGAGTTTTCGCAATCGCCCAATAAGCTCCTACTAAAATTGAAGTCAACAACTTTATAGTTAATTACGTCACAAGATATAGGAGCTGTCGTGTATTTCATGTGATTATTGACATAGACAAGCTTTGAGAATGGCCATCAAAAGCAATAAAATTGTTAAAATGGTCAGTACATACAGTACTTTATTCAAACTGTCTATATACTATACATGAACTGAATCTTAACAGAACAGACTCACAAACGCACTTCAGACCAATAAAAAATTTTGTTTTTGAGATCCAATTCCAACGTACTTTGTTTATAACAAATTCTGGTCAACTGAAATATTTCCTGAACTGACTAAATAAAATTATTTAGAGTCAGGTATAAATGAGCCGCGTCACGACAAAACCAACATAGTGCGTTTGCGACCAGCATGAATCCCAGCCTGCGCATCCGCGCAGTCTGATCAGGATTCATGCTGTTCGCTATCAGTTTCTCTACTTGTAAAAGGGTTGGTAAGCGAACAGCATGGATCCTGATCAGACTGCGCAGACTGGTCTGAAGCCATGCTTTATGTTGGTTTTGTCATGACGCGGCTCAAATGATTCCACTCGTCAGCTTCTTGCACGGTAAGTGTTATTATTGTAATATTTGATATATAATGTGTATGAAGGTCTTTTAAAATTCTTAATGCAAAACAAAAATCTTTTGAGCACACACAGAGAATATATGTTACGTTTTTAACTCTACATAATATTTTATTATAGGCCCATTCTTTCATTTTATTTGTTTTTATTGTCCTGTTACAATGTCAAAAATGTTACTCATTGCATAGGCAATTACCTGAACAATATCTTGCTTCTGTTGCATTTTTGGCAATAAGTACTGTTACAGTGATTTAGTATTTGTACGGAAGTCAAAATACTACTTTGTTTGAATTTTCCTACTTGAATGACTAAAATACCACATCTAGCGCTATTTTCCTCAGGTGATATGCATCTAAAGAATGAAATATTTAAATTCTTTTCTGAGGAATAGTGCGTGTGCAATTCATTACCGTATGGGTACATAGTGCCATTTAAACCCGAATTTTTTTAAATTATAAAAAAGAACCAAATTAACTTGACATGTAATAGGCAATTAATGCAAAGTTTGAATATTTTGTTATCCAATTATATTTAATAGGTAAGAATGTCCTATGTTTCAATAAAAATACTAGAAAAGTATTTTAATTATATCATATCTTTAAACAGTTCCATATCCTCTGATAAATCTTCGGGCTTTGTACCAGCCTTAGATTGATTTAGACATCCGAAGGAACCGCAGGGTTAATAAAATGATATCTAATGAATACGAGTTGATAGTTTCAATATTAATTTTACTCTTTGGTGTACATAATCACACGTTGCTATATATATCAATTTGATAAGTATCGCAAAGTTTATATTGTAAAAAACATAGTGGTACAACTTTTCTTGTGATTATATGTTTTTTATATCAGTTATATGCACTGTTTCATTACAATGACCTACGAAGGTTTAAAGCAACAGAAGTCAGTGTTTATAGATCTATATACATATAAATGTCAGATCAGATATGATAATTACAATTTTGTTTTACACATTGAAACTTACGCAGACTGGCCATAGCTTCCGCAGAAGCGGTGGGTCCATCGCAGCGGTGGAGGAGAATTCGTCGCAGAAGCGGTGGAGAAAAATGACCGTACGGTAAAGTAACAATGATCAGACAAACAATGTCTTTAATTTTACAGACTTTTACTAGATCTATAAATATAAGTACTACAAATAAGCCAAATAAGGAATGGGAGATACGATATGTGTCTGATTACGTTATAATAAGGCATAAAGTACATTGTATAGAGATTTTCTAAAGATATTTTATTTATAAATAATTCATAAAATATATTATCAGCCAGTAATTTTAAGCACACCTTAGTAAGATAAAACCTAACCTTAAACTAAGCTTTAACCACAGCTTACTGAAGGATGGTGACTATTTAAAGATAACTGATACGAAAACTAAAAGGAAGGGTTCCATTTATAAATACAGCCCATATTGTATACATTTTGCAGAATCATTAGACATAAAAAAAAATCCTGAAATGTGATTATTAAAGTAGAAACTAGACCTAGATCTAATATTTCTGAAACAATAATACAGTGTCAACTGATACTTTATATACATCTATATTAAATAAAATCATTATATTGAATGCATATAAATAAATTTCAACCTTAAAAAACGGATCCTTTACCTGGTCCCAACTTCCTGGAGATTATTCTGGAAATTCCATTATGTTTCTAAAATTAGATTAAATCAATCAATCGGAACATCTCGGCCATTATCATCCATTTACTATCCGAAGACTGACGGAAATGGTCGAAAAGTTTCGATTGAGCCACGACGTGACCGACTTTTGATCACCTTACATGATAAGTTAACAATAAATACAAGAACACCTTCTAAAGGCCACTTAACATGAGATTTATATTGAAATAAAAACTAAACGAATAGATCTACAGATCATCTATCGTGACTTAGTTACTTACATTAAGCACAAAACGCTTTCTATATATTTTGACACTCTGTAAGGTTCCATTCTTACCGAAGTATGACGGCAATGGCCGAAGATAAGCGATTGGTGACTTCAATGATGACGTCATTTTCTAAAAAGTAAACTGACCTTGAACCAAGTTTTGCTTTATTCAGGTGAGTGGTTTTATTGTAAATTTCTGGATCTATAAAATGAATATCCCGTGATAGTCTCAAACAGCAATGAAAGCATTTTGGTAATGTTTTTATTCAACCTTTTAAATGAATTCATAGTGATACCGTTGTAGATTCTACGATATGCCATATGTAGTATACTCACTAGCATGAGTATGGTAGTCCAAAACGTAAAGTATAACTACTCAGTACTCGTTACTAACTAGATGACTTGGTGACGTTATCGCATGCAAAAGTGTTATTAGAATCCCATCGCTGGTTTCAAAGCACGAGTTCTTGTTAGGCAATTCTTTCCATTTGTATATAATTTTGTCATTGAATTTAGAAGAAACGATTTATTAGATCTATACTGCAGTATTGATCTAAATAAGTAGAATTCTCCTTTTGTCTGTTTACATTTCACGATTTTCTTAAAGGCCGGGGAATGTGAACTCTGATATCCGTACGGATGGCCATTAAGCATATTAGGTACAAGAGGCGGGGTTTTATTATCATGACCTGAGGTCAGCATGCTTGTAAATATAAACATGTGGTCTGCAATAGTATAGGAGAGTTCAGCATTCAGGAGAGATAAAGAGGTTGTGTATTTATTGGGGGGTAATGATTTTGCAATTTGATGAAAAGGTAATAGCAGTGCTGTCAGGATGTATATTGCAAATACATATTTTTACAATGAAGAGTATAATTTATGAAATCGGTGATAGTCAGTATATACAAACAGTAAATACTAATTGTTTAGAAATGCCTTGTATATAGAAAAAATGTTTGGTATATATCTTAGGTAATTAATTAGTTGGGGGAGTCCTTCTGTATCTAGGGTGAGGAAGATGGCAATATATTAATTTTAATCAAATTATGGCATTGTCAAAATTCAAGGTATTATACCTTAGATGTGTTTCAATTGTAATTTAGACTGTGTACATGAACAGAGTCGAATTATATACTAAATAATAATGCATTTATATTACTTTTTCTTTAGATTACATACTTTACCTATTACACTAGATAGACTATTTCAATTTTGTGTTAGAACTGACCAATACCAATGTAATTTCAAGTTAATAAATTCATGATTGTAGGGATGGAATATAACACAATCAATAAATAAAAATTCAAGTTAGTATTTCTCTGGTAGTATTTATTGCCCTAGTATTTATTTCCCCGCCATCTGTCAAACTCTACTGTGAGAACGTTTATACCTAGAGAGATGTAGTTGGCTGAGAGAAAGGTCATAACCTCTGTACAACTGTCAATCAAATGCACAGGGAAATTTGAATTTTTAAAGGCCTCGGAACAAGTATAAAAGGCAGACAAGCAGAAAAATGGCCACTGTTGAAATATGTATGCTGTCTGCTAGCATAATCAGAGAGAGATAGAAAAATGAAATTTCAAAATTTAGAGAGAATTACCTCATATTATTTGCTATAAATTGGCACATCACTTCTTTATCATGTAAGCAACATTCATTTAAAGTTACAGATCTCTGTGATACTTAGAAGTCCTACTTTAAAAAAATCTTTTTTTGAAAACAGTTAAAGGCCGGGGAATGTGAACTCTGATATCCGTACGGATGGCCATTAAGCATATTAGGTACAAGAGGCGGGGTTTTATTATCATGACCTGAGGTCAGCATGCTTGTAAATATAAACATGTGGTCTGCAATAGTATAGGAGAGTTCAGCATTCAGGAGAGATAAAGAGGTTGTGTATTTATTGGGGGGTAATGATTTTGCAATTTGATGAAAAGGTAATAGCAGTGCTGTCAGGATGTATATTGCAAATACATATTTTTACAATGAAGAGTATAATTTATGAAATCGGTGATAGTCAGTATATACAAACAGTAAATACTAATTGTTTAGAAATGCCTTGTATATAGAAAAAATGTTTGGTATATATCTTAGGTAATTAATTAGTTCGGGGAGTCCTTCTGTATCTAGGGTGAGGAAGATGGCAATATATTAATTTTAATCAAATTATGGCATTGTCAAAATTCAAGGTATTATACCTTAGATGTGTTTCAATTGTAATTTAGACTGTGTACATGAACAGAGTCGAATTATATACTAAATAATAATGCATTTATTTCACTTTTTCTTTAGATTACATACTTTACCTATTACACTAGATAGACTATTTCAATTTTGTGTTAGAACTGACCAATACCAATGTAATTTCAAGTTAATAAATTCATGATTGTAGGGATGGAATATAACACAATCAATAAATAAAAATTCAAGTTAGTATTTCTCTGGTAGTATTTATTGCCCTAGTATTTATTTCCCCGCCATCTGTCAAACTCTACTGTGAGAACGTTTATACCTAGAGAGATGTAGTTGGCTGAGAGAAAGGTCATAACCTCTGTACAACTGTCAATCAAATGCACAGGGAAATTTGAATTTTTAAAGGCCTCGGAACAAGTATAAAAGGCAGACAAGCAGAAAAATGGCCACTGTTGAAATATGTATGCTGTCTGCTAGCATAATCAGAGAGAGATAGAAAAAATGAAAATTTCAAAATTTAGAGAGAATTACCTCATATTATTTGCTATAAATTGGCACATCACTTCTTTATCATGTAAGCAACATTCATTTAAAGTTACAGATCTCTGTGATACTTAGAAGTCCTACTTTAAAAAAATCATTTTTTGAAAACAGTTAAAGGCCGGGGAATGTGAACTCTGATATCCGTACGGATGGGCATTAAGCATATTAGGTACAAGAGGCGGGGTTTTATTATCATGACCTGAGGTCAGCATGCTTGTAAATATAAACATGTGGTCTGCAATAGTATAGGAGAGTTCAGCATTCAGGAGAGATAAAGAGGTTATGTATTTATTGGGGGGTAATGATTTTGCAATTTGATGAAAAGGTAATAGCAGTGCTGTCAGGATGTATATTGCAAATACATATTTTTACAATGAAGAGTATAATTTATGAAATCGTTGATAGTCAGTATATACAAACAGTAAATACTAATTGTTTAGAAATGCCTTGTATATAGAAAAAATGTTTGGTATATATCTTAGGTAATTAATTAGTTCGGGGAGTCCTTCTGTATCTAGGGTGAGGAAGATGGCAATATATTAATTTTAATCAAATTATGGCATTGTCAAAATTCAAGGTATTATACCTTAGATGTGTTTCAATTGTAATTTAGACTGTGTACATGAACAGAGTCGAATTATATACTAAATAATAATGCATTTATTTCACTTTTTCTTTAGATTACATACTTTACCTATTACACTAGATAGACTATTTCAATTTTGTGTTAGAACTGACCAATACCAATGTAATTTCATGTTAATAAATTCATGATTGTAGGGATGGAATATAACACAATCAATAAATAAAATTCAAGTTAGTATTTCTCTGGTAGTATTTATTGCCCTAGTATTTATTTCCCGCCATCTGTCAAACTCTACTGTGAGAACGTTTATACCTAGAGAGATGTAGTTGGCTGAGAGAAAGGTCATAACCTCTGTACAACTGTCAATCAAATGCACAGGGAAATTTGAATTTTTAACTGTTTTCAAAAAAAAGATTTTTTTAAAGTAGGACTTCTAAGTATCACAGAGATCTGTAACTTTAAAGGAATGTTGCTTACATGATAAAGAAGTGATGTGCCAATTTATAGCAAATAATATGAGGTAATTCTCTCTAAATTTTGAAATTTCATTTTTCTATCTCTCTCTGATTATGCTAGCAGACAGCATACATATTTCAACAGTGGCCATTTTTCTGCTTGTCTGCCTTTTATACTTGTTCCGAGGCCTTTAATTGAATTGACCTTTTCGAAAACATAGCTAAACACCGTTTTCCGGTACGATACCGTTTTAGCTCTGGGGAATTACACCAAATGAAGTACATAACACAGTTACGTGATATTTCTATTTTTCTATCATTATTTAACCGTTTAAGGTGAAAAAAATTGATGGCTTTGAAAATTATCAATATTCCTTTCATATCTATTGCAAAGTATTCAAAAAAATAAATTATTTATAATGAAAATCAATAAAATTCAAACAGACGTAGTGGAATCTTCCATAATAAATAAGGTTATTTTCTGCATAAACTTGTTTATTATATACTTATAAATGAAATATTGAGAAATATTGATGAAATACAATGCCTTTTCTCCTTTTCCGTATTTCCACTGAGTATAAAAATTTATTTTTCACTGCAGTAAAACATATTTTCCTTATTTTCACTGGTGTCTAGCTGGACTACTTTCTTCTAAATTCAGCCAATACACTAAATTTAAGTGACAGTCTTTCAAATTTTGACATCTAAAAAGAGAAAAAATTGTATTTAATATTATAAACAGAAAATTCAAGTTTTTTCTATAAATACATGATTTATTTTCATCTTGTGGCATGAAAATTACCATATTTCACTCGTGGCTACTGCCACTCATGAAATATTTATTTTCATACCACTCGATGAAAATAAATCATGTATTTATAGAAAAAACTTGAATATCCTCTATGTATTTACTTTATTTTTTGTATGGAATTATTCATACAATGATATTTAATTATTTTCTTATAAAGAAATAACTGTTTTATTTCAATTTAAATTGAAAAAAGGCCGAAAACAACGAGTTCGCTATTACACTCCATTAGGTGAATTCCCCAGAGCTATGTACAGAAAGTACCGGAAAACGGCGTTTAGCTAGGTTTTCGAATTCGTGAATTGACCGTTATCCAAACAGTACGGAATTCCATAAACGACAGCCGTCTGTTGACTGTCAACTGCTTACTGTCAACTGCTTACTGTTAACTGCCTTCTGCCAACTGCTTAACTGTCAACTGCTTAATGCTTACAGCGACTGTTTAATGCTTACTGTTAATAGATAAATGCCAACTGCCACACGGCCGAAATACCCGATTAAATGAGGGAAAGTAAATGTCGGCTTTTATTATGTCCTTCTTCAATTGTTTATATGTTACATGGGGGACCTTTTTGAAACAGTATTGGTCAAGGAATTACTCTGTATCATAGATGAAGTTTTTGACTGATAAAACCTCGGAATTCGTTACATTTATACATGTATAATTCTTGCGTGTTACTAAAGCAAAAAGATATGTATATATATCTTTGCAGGCTTTGGGAAACTTTCTTAATTAAGAACCTACAGGCAAAAATCTCTGTTAACGAGTAACACGCTTGTAAAAAGACAGTCATTTAAGATATATCTACCATGTAACATGTATATTATAATATTTGTTCCTTAAATGATAATGATTCTAACCTATAACTATAGAGCTTACTGGTATCTTTGACCGGGGGCCTTGTTATGACATGAACGTCGTTGTTTGTACATTCAAATTACAACGGTCAATTTTTTGTTAGCATTTTTGAAAATAATGCTTAAATTTTTGTTAAAAAAAATAAATCTAAGAAAATGGTGTTCAAAACATAGACATATAACTTAATATCTAGGACTTTAAAAATGGATATTCATGCATTAAATATTCGTTGATGTTCAGACAAAATAATATATACCAATGACGTCTTATATTAACATAATAAAACGAACTGGGAGAAGAATACACCATTGGAAAACATACATGGAACCGTTTAGTTAGATATCTAAAAAAAGTTAATACTTGTTCTTGTGATGGTAAAACCGTACATTAATACCTTATTTCTACAAAGCCTTACAGGAAAATGTTAATATAGTAGATGTTAAAAAGACTTCTTTGACAGGCAAGCATGGTGACTAACATGTCAATTATTGCGTTATATTTGGGAAGTGGATGCATAGAAAAACACTTGAATCGTCGAGTTACGGGGCATTATTAATACAAAGTAATGTTAATATCATCGTACCGGATATTATATGTAATGCTTCCGCATATATGTCTTAGCTTTTGCAGTATTGCATATGTTACATTCTGATTCAACCGTGTATATCCAGTAACGCATGATTGTGCAAATAACGCAGAAATGTGCAATTTAGTGGATAAAAACGAGGCAAACGCGATATGTAAATGGACCAGTATTTTTTTTTTATTATACACCGAAATGAATCAGCGCATACGGTTGCTTAGACATTATACTTTAAATCTCATCAAAAATATTTCCATGAAAATGTTGTTATTTTTTTCGTGAAAATGACGAACATGACAGCGTACTGACGTCGTCGATTTTTTAAAAGATTCGTTACAATAAACGTACATATTACTTAGGATTTTTTATTTGGTGAACCGAGACATTTTCCAATCTACTCGTGTCATACTACATTTAATTTAAGAGCAGATAAAAAGTAATTGAGACTGTTTTTAAGAAAGGTAATGCCGAAGTTCGTGAATTATGCACTGAAGCAACGTCGGTTATTTCATTCTTATTTTAACAAGCTTCCTTCTATTGGTTATACGACACTTTGTAGTTTTGTGAAATGTCTTAGGTATAGCAGATGTGAAAAATTATGTTTTATGTGTTACAGTAATACATATTTAAATTTGAAACGAAACTCAAAAGTCACCTTCAAAATGGTAATCAGGTTGTCTTTCTCACGAATGAATCTAAAGAAGTAAACATATTACTTGAAAAAAATGTAATACTGGTTAAAGTAAACTGTCGTAGAAGCCGTATGCGCTAATTCGTTTTTTAAATTTTTATTTAGAATAAATATTTTGGTTCCGTTTTCTTACTGTGTTATCCGTTTTTGGTAAAAGCGTTGCACAGATTCGGTGTTACTTTTTAAAAACGTTTACTTGGGCTAAACATTCCTGCGTTACTTGGATATGCAACGCGTGTGATTTATAACTGGTGAAGAAGGCATTAAACGAGAATATATTGCTGAACGTCGTCGTCGTTTTATTTTGCATTGTCTTAAGAGAAGAATGTTCAGGTTGACTTGTAAAGTTGTTTTGAAGAAATAAATTCGGTTAACTTGCCAGATATTTCGGCTTCAGAATGTATTTTCAAAGATTTCTTATGGAACTAATATTATTATATGATCTTCATCTTCCTATTACATACTTTTCCGCGATCACATGAAATTAAAATTGATTAACTAAGACACTTTTTTAAATGTGAACAATGTTGAATATTGTTACCCAACATGGCCAGGTTACAGCAAACATTCAGCAAACAAACTCTGCTTTAATGGTTAACAATATATATAGGCATCATGTGTGTTTAAGTTGCATTTAACAGTAAATTTAGACATATCATGTTTTCCGGGGAGCTAAACATAAACAACATTACAAGAAAATTATGATATTTAATTTTCAAAAAACTTTTTTTTTTTATTTTACAATAACGAAAAACAAATTATAACACCACATAGAAAGTAAAAAAAATGTTTTGTTCCAATAATGAGACCTCAGACCTGTAAAAAGCTGATATTTTTCATGTAAACACTGTTATTTTAAATGAAAATTAGGAGACGCCTGTACAAAATCCGTATCTTTAAAAATATTTGCAAAGTTTCGGGGAATTATAATTAAAAGTTCTGTTATGAATAATATAAATTGTTATGAATATCATATCAATGTAAATATATTCTGCAATTAAAGTGCTATACACGAAATAAGAAAGGTAACTCAAAAATGCTTTATATCACATCATAGAAACTCTACACTATCACGATGTCTTAGAACTATATACTTTAGTTGTCAAACCCTGACAAAATATTAATAACTTTCACTGGATCATTCTGGCAAATACGAAAGCAGATTTTTCTCATTGGTTTCATTTGCGGTAATTGTAAAAAGAAATAGAAAAAATAATCACCCTAAAAGTTCACTTTTAAAGCAGACAAGATAATCATGAAAATTATATAAAGAAATTAAACAAACACGTCAAAGAGTTATAATATAACATAACCTGACCATTTTGTCTATCACAAATGTAAATTTTTCAGTAAATTTATATAATTAAAATTCTATAACTTCCCAGAGTTTTTCAATAGTGCAATTGAATTTAAACAAGATGGTAACGATGGCTTTTCATAAAGGTAAAATAAGCTGATTCAAACTAGAATTTGTCACTTTATATATTGCACTCTATGTTTTATCAAATATTGTCCTTTTTGAAAACAATTTGAATACAGCCAGGTTTATCTTCGTTATGCTTTCAGAAGCCGAGTTAAACTCGCCTAAAAGAACGCAATACATTTATGTAGTCCTCTCATTCAATTTTCCATGATTGTAATTTCAATTATTTCTAAACACAGGTGTGTTGGGTTCTGTTACTTGGGCTCTGTGAAGTCAAATTGGAGTTGTATACGCTGTTCCTCCATAAAAATGTTTCTTGCATATCAGACTGGCGTTTCCGTTTTAGTTTTACCGCATGCGGAAATTTCATCTGGCATGGGGGGTTCCAGATGAGTCGCGTTAGCTGTACAATGGCACGATAAAGATGACGTCATTTTTAAACGTTATGAATGATTTTGTAATTCTTACGCTGGTTGAATGAAAGTAGTTACGGTTGTAATGATATACATTTTCATTGAAAATAAAGATAAAGAATTTAAAATATAATGGAATATGGTAGAATATGCAAGAAAAAAAATATCTGACATATGTTTGCAGTTCGGATCGGAATATCCGTTTCCCTCGGTCACCCGCCCATGGGCGGTAAACCGTGGCCAAGCCTCGTTAAACGCCCAATGGGGGGTCACCTCGGGACGGATATTCCGATACCGAACCGAAAATATGACAGATTTATTATTCTGTCAGACTTCGTCCATCCTCCATGCCTCATCCTCTGTCACTGGAATAAAAAACGTTTTCTATAGGGCACATATCTTTTTGCAAAAAAAAATATTAAGTGTACAATCAAAGTTTAAGCAAATGTATAACATCTAATAAGGAATTTATACGCTAACAACCAAAACAGCCCATTGAAAAACTGAAACCCAAAAGAACTCTTGTGATTATGACAAACAAATAATTTGTTTAGCCTAAAAAATTCAACCAATGTATTTCACCAGGTATATTAAGATACTCTTCTAGAAATGTATTTATTGTTTGAAAGTTTAAACATACTATGCAATTTTAAAAACAAAAATCAAGGGAGTCTTGGGACATAATGGTCCAGATGTCGGCCGTCACTACCAACCAAGGCATAGCGGGCTAAAGCCCGTCAATGTTGGACACGATTTTTTGTGAATAATTAAAAAATAAGTTGATTACCCTAAAAATGAGTCCTCTATTTGACAATTAATTAATCACGCAGCGCAATGAGGCACGTGGAACCATTTTCATAACATAACCAAAGCAGTGTGTTTAAGGGTGGGACGATAGGACGTATAACAACTCATTGCAATGAATTCGAAATTACAAATTAATAGGCTTTATTATAAATTAATCATTTTTTAATATACTTACAATTGATTCTACAGCAGATTTTTCCATCAAAATGGCGGGCGTACTTGTTTGTACACATTCGGAATATACTTCGTAAATGATCCATACATAGACTTAGACTGTCAATAAGCAGTAAGCAGTAGGCGGAGAGCAGCAGGCTGTCCAGTTAGCAGTAGGCAGTGAGCAGTAGGCTGTCGTTTATGGAATTCCGTAAAACAGCCATAGAAAAAAATCTTGTAATGTTAGAGCTCTACGTAAAATATGGAACGCCGTACATGCCTAACAGTAACACGAACATTTTTTTATGTGTTGTGACTTCATATCGTATTTATAAACGTGTATCCTGTAATCCAGAAGAAGGGATATGATGTCTGTACAAGTAAATCGAACCCATCTTTACAGCAGTCAAAAAAGTAAAAACAAATGAGAGGCAATGTCCTTCTGTTCTCTTGATCACTCGACAGCCGACAACCACTGTTTAGAAAGCTAAAAACTTATATACCAATCTCAAAGCAAAATTTAAGCCATTTGGAACAGTGTATATATTCTTAATTCGGTAAAAAGCAATGCTAGTGTTATACTTTTTGTAAGTGGCTAAAAGGATGACAGTGGATCCATATACTTTCATTAAGTATATGCCTTACTGATCGATCTATCGCCAATGCCGACGCCAGAAGATCGAGTAAAACACATGCTGTAGTTCACTATACTTCGAATATAGTTCATCCACAAATTTTATATTTTCTAACCGTTCGAGGGCATGGATTGTTACAACTGTATGGTCACCTGTCGGTAGGTATATAAATTTAAATTGTATCATTACTCGAGATAAAAATGGCGTCAAAACCTGTTTGATCGTGTTTATGGTTAGTAAGTCGCTAGACAAATTGATTTTGTGGTTCACTTCTGTGAATAGATGTTAATCATGTTATCCGGAACTCGGCAAATGTGAGATTCCAATCCGAAAGTACAAACAAACTTTTACCGTTATAGATTCACGGTGCACTACCCATCACAATAGATTAGTCAACCCGTTGCGCTTATTTTCGAACATTTGTTTGAGGATAAGCTTTGGAAAAAACACACACTCATATTCTTAATTCTGGAGTTTATTTATTGGCAAGTACATTTATGACCTTTTTTGTTTGTTTTGGTGACTTTTTACCAAATACGATACATAAAAGATTTTCAATATATTATTGTAACAGATTTTAAACATCTGTGAACTTATATTTACTGTGGCGACATTAATGCGACATGTAAGGATGCAGGTCACATTCGTTGATTGATTACGAATTCCATACACTGTACCTCTTCCTGGCATTAGCAGTTCTTGCGAAGGTGAGGGTAAACTGCTTTACAGCTTGCTATGAAACGGTGCTCAGGTTGAACTATGCTCTGGAGAATAAACTACAAACACCACCATCAGTTGTCAATTTCTGTATCACTTTATCATTTATTCCTACCTGTTTTTTTATAGATAAGTACAAATGTCGTCTGGAAGTAAAGAACAACCGATTGAATGTAGCGGGACGTATAAGATGAAGGAACTCGATAATCCCAGAGATTTAAATGAAAATATCCGTACAGAGACGACGAAGGAACAGGTGGAAGATTTTAACATCCCGAAGAAGCACGAAACTCTAGAACAATTCTGGGACACATTGCACGAGTGGGCTGATATCACAACCTTTCACGGTATCAGATTCGTTTTTGACCGTAATAGCACTGTGTTTCGAAGGTGAATTATTTATCATTTATTTTGTGTGTGTACGTGCGTGCGTGCGTGTGTTATTTTTCTTTTGCCAAATTTGATTCTTTTTTTCCTCTACGGTCACGGATAATGCTACTTACACTGAATCAGTTGATGCCAGTTGTATGTTTGCCTTATAGAAGGTCGATGGTCATATCTGCAAATTCTGCATTATGTGAGATATAAGCCTATGACTAAACTTCAGGCTCATGTATACCGTTAAAGTGTTAGTAAAAACAAACCAAACAACTTGGCTAGCTTTGTTCTGTAATTTCGGTGTCAAGACTGTTAACTTCTCTGCATTTTATGTCTGAAATTCTAATGCAATTGCATACTAGTATTTTATAAAGTTGAAATTGTAAATTCATAAAAAATAGAGCACATAAAACCTGCAAGTAAACACACGTAATGAATGGATTTGAACATTATACATAATGTATATGTTTTCATTTAACTAAGCGGAAAAACAACTCTAAACACCATAGCTGTAACTATTTTCGGATTTATTTTTTTTTGTAAATCATTAAACAATGTTTTTAGATTGATTTAACTTACGCCTGAGGGTTGTCACATGAAGGCATTTTTTTTGGGGTGTTTTTACGTTTCTTTCACTAGGTTGTTTATTTTTTTTTTTTTCACTCTTTCACTTACAGACCGATCGGAGTAAATCATTGATTTTTCATAAAACACCTTTAAGGATCTCTCATTCATCTTTTGAAAAATTTTATTTCAGATCAGTCTGGTTTGTGATAATGCTGAGATTTTTCTGTCATAACTTGGCTTGGATATGGACAGGCACAGATGAAATCGATATCTGAAATATAGCGCATTGACACTCCAAACATCTAAGATTCACGCAAAACTACCTTTCCCATCTGTGACCATTTGTAAAAGTGACTTTATTCGGAATGATTCTGTAATCAACGATACAGAACGTAAAATTTTGGAAGCCTTTATGCAGACGACACCAAACAAAACTTTCTTACTAACAAATTATGGAGAAGATACTTTGAGAAGTACAAATATTAGTAATTTGATTCGTGGGCGCGTTATCAAGCTGGATGATTTTATCCTAGAGTGTTTGTGGGGTGCAATGCTTTTAAATTGCAGTGAATATTTTGAAAATAGTTTGCTCGAAAGTGGCTTATGTTTCAGTTTAAAGAAAGGCTCGTTGCAGACATCGGTGACAGGTGAAAAGTTCGGTTTACAGATCAAGCTATGGTACGGCCAGGATAACTCATTCGGGGCCGGTTATGACAATTATGCGATAAAGGTTTGATTTATAACTTAAAATTTAGTGTGATAACGATCACTGATTTACCATTATATACCATTATATACCATTATATACTATTATATTCATAAATGAAGATTGCTTTGCAAAGTTTTATATGTACGATAATTTTTAAGAAAGAAAAAAACAATCATAAACTAAAAAATGTCCTTGTGTTTTAGATATGTTAAAAACGTAATTTCAAATGCTCGCGGAAATATAGTCTCGGAGAAGTTTCCTTAAACATGCATGCAAAAAAGAGTTGAACATCGTAAATTTTAAGTTTTATTCTCCTAATTCTATGCATACAAAAATAAGATATCACTTACGAAAAACTGTTAACTGTCTTTCAAAATATGATTTTATTGATATAGAAATTGGTAACTAACTTTTCCTGATTATATATTTTAATGTTTTTAAAGGTTTTTCAGTGCATGTAAAAAATGAAGATTGAACTGGCAATGGATTCTTCCAATTTATTAGGACCTGGTATTTGTGTACCCAGCATATTGGTCAAGCACTTCGGTAGACTCCTTTTTGTCAAAATTCCATTTCAATTAGCACAATAAGCTTATCTTTGGTGCGCTTTTTTGGATCCGTTGATTTTTTTTTATTATGCTAAAATTGAACGTTTTCATGCGAAATTGTCGCATAATGGGGGGGGGGGCTTGATGTCATCTTATTGGCGCCCTACTTTATCATGAAGACGGTGTTTTGGAAAAATGTCCCAAAAAAGTTATAAATCTTTTAAAAAAACTTTTTAGTAATTTTGATTCTACAGGGGTGCAAAGTAGAAATTAAATTATTAAATGTTAATTTAGTTGGGGTTTTGGGGGGGTTATGACCAACAAATTTTAATCAAAATCGATGTTTTTTTTCCCAAACGGGTATTTTATTTTTTTTTTACTTTTTAAAATTTTTTTTTAGTAAGTTACCTAAAAACCCGTTGCGGTTTTGGGACACAGATTGTAAAGATAAAAAGAAGGAGGATTGAAAAACCTTTTCCGGGGTCCCGGGTGTAAGACACTGTAGGCAGGAAATTTAAAGTTGGGAAAGTTGTGGCTTTTGCTAGTTATTTCGATAATAAAACGTGCAGTTTTAATTTTTTTAGTTTGGCCCTTCGTGTTTTTAAAAAATTGATATTCTTAAATTTAATTTTTCCCCCTACTTTTTTAAAAAATGTTTGATATGTCTGATCTTTGTTTTAAAATACTTCAGTCTACTTTGTTAATGAGTATTCACGTTGGCGGTGTTAAAAATGAATGAAAAGACATACATGTATTATACAAAAGGAAAAGCTGTATTTCATGTTATTTTTATATTTTGTAATGGTCCTATGCCATGAATATTTTACAAGAATAAAATCATAATTCAATAAAATGGTAAGGAAAATATAAGTTAATCTTAATTCTACCGCCACTGAAAGTTTTTAAGAATTCCGGAAACATAATCCGAAGAAATGTGTCTTTATTGATTGGCACACTTCTAGTTCAAGTTAGTGTAGTTTTATTTTATGTTTTCATATATTTCAGATAATCACCGTGACTGTAACGCCTACGAAATTGTTGATTGTTATCATCCTACCTTAAGTAAGTAATTTTTACTGTTGTTTTTATTATTATTATTATTGTTTTTGTTATTGTTGTTGTTGTTATTTTACAGTTCCTAAGCTTACGCATTACTTAATATTAAATAAAACTAGATTCGTAATTAAGATAGTTGTGATATCTAAATAATTTTGATATTTACTATAATATTGAGAAAAAAAAACGATGATGTCACCAACGACATATGAGTCGCGTCACGACAAAACCAACATAGTGCGTTTGCGACCAGCATGGATCCAGACCAGCCTGCGCATCTGCGCAGTCTGATCAGGATCCATGCTGTTCGCTGTCAGTTTCTTCACTTGTAATAAAGTTTGGTAAGCGAACAGCATGGATCCTGATCAGACTGCGCGGATGCGCAGGCTGGTCTGGATCCATGCTGGTCGCAAACCCACTATGTTGGTTTTGTCGTGACACGGCTCATATGTATTGTCAAAAAGCATATTGTATTGATAACATATAATTGACCATTAAAGTTGAAATTTAATATCTCTTAACAGACTGTTAAGTAAAGTAATTGACAGTTCCCCACAGATGATTCGGAGGAAATATTTATAAAATCTGTAATCTTAAAAGGCACAAAAATTATGCCTCAGAAAAGATTTTTTTTTCCTTTCTTTAGGAAGGCCAAAAATGATTTTTATAACATTTAAAACATGGGTTTAGAGAATGTTAAATGTTTTGAGAAATAAAAATGAAAGCATTTAAGTAACATTATGTCCATACAAGGGATCGAACTGTTGGATGTCAATATAAGTCTATAGTTTGCCAAAATTCCTTTTAATTTTATAATTTACGTCACATGAACGATAAATAACTCATGTGGCCCAATAAAATTCATGTAAATATCTTAATTTCGAATTTACCTGTACTGTTCAATCTATAAAAAAGGAGTGGGGCAGTATTTTTATATTTAAGACAGATTTATATTGTATACTAAACATTTTACACTATCAACTGTTGTATAATAATCAATCTGTTGAAATAAAAAGTCTATTCAGCACAACTTGACAAAGAAAAAAAGAGCATAATGTCACTTTAATGAAACTCTATGAAATCAACCATGTTTGTTTGAAAAGCACACTACTGAACCTGTATATGTTTCAGTGTTGTTCACGACTCAGATGGAGAATTGTCACTGCTCTACACCTTGCCATATCACTAAATACCAGACAAAAGTATCATCCATGCCCTTACCACAAAAGGCATACACAGCTTTACACAAAGAGTTACAGACCGGAACTGTAGATACAATAAAGTAAGCTATTATTAATAATTAAGTTACAATTACGTAAATGACACCAGATATTCAAATAATCATAATTATATAATTATAATTGATATCATAATTTATAATTTTCATGAATATAGCTAAAATTTATCAATCATATATTGCACTTTTTTCGTTTTTTGTTGAATTTATGAAATCTTGTAAATAACATATTTTATAGATGCGACCTGTATTATTGAGTCACTAATGTTACCTAAGTTATAAGGATTTTTAAAACTATTTCGTATACTGAAACTTCGTGCTTAAACAGTCAGAAATTTTCCAACGTAGTTTCATTTTACACATTTTTTCCTTAAGAAAGAGTGCATGTATAAGTTACTCACTCGAAAGAACGGCTTCTAAACTATATCCCTTAAAATTAATGAAATATTATTAAATAATGTGGGAACCCGTCTTTAGTCACGCAGTTCACAAAAAAGTCACGTGTAACGGGCGAGATCTTTTCTTATATTAAAGGCACTCTTTCAATATGAGCTGATTTTAATAAAAGAGATTTTGTACGTGTATATAAAATAGAAGTTGTACGTGTAAAAGTACAAAAATCTTGCCTGGAAGACACTACTGTACTTTTCCATTGATATACAAGGTGTCCGCGTAAGTGAACAATGAGTTTGAAAAGTGACCAGTTATACTTTTTTTTCAGGGAAAATATAATCATTCTGAAAATATTCTACGAGACTTTGGAAGTTACGTCTACTGATCAGATTCTAGAATTTACTTTTCAAGATATTTGGGGTAAGTGAATCTTTATGTGATATATGAAATTCAGATTCCGGGTAATAAGGTTTAGAATCATTAATTAAGTACCAAATCAGGTGACCTGCAGGTCAATGAAACCACGTGTTTCTGTACGTTTGACATGAAGAAAATAACATGTATCACTTCAATATATTCTCTAAGATATATCTATTGAGAGTACACATTCGTGATTGCGTTTGGATACATTATAATCATAACAGCAGTGAAATATGGGCAATATTTATACTTTAGGATGACTTTATATTGAGCACATTGATCTTTGTTTTTAATTAGTTGGATAAGATAGAGTATATTTAGTTAATACGGATATTCCCTAGGCACTAGTCATTATTCACTTATGGAAAAAAGGCTTTTCTATCATATTTTCATTCAACGTTTTCAGAAATGCAATCATTTAGTTTCATGTACACGTGTAAACCAATATCGTTACAAGTGTCCTTGCATTAAGTAAACAACGTTTGTCATACATGCTGTATGTATGTATGAATGTCATCAAAGGACGAATTTAGCTAAACCTGTGAAAGTTTTATTTAGATATTCTTTTTAATAATAAATTTCTTTGATGTACATCTTTCAGCGTCGTTTGGGGGATATCTAGGATTATTTGCTGGGGCAAGTGTTCTCACATTTTTTGAAGTACTAGATCTTATTGCTGTCAATGTTTATAACCACTTCACAAGAATGAGACGTGTAATCAGAGATTAACCTTCTTCGCTTTGACGTTGTATATTAATATCAGAAAATAAATGAGTAAAAACGCCACAAATATTTACCTTGTATTTATATTTATAGTGTATGACACTAAGACTGGTTAGAAGGACCCTACCGGCCTATGTCTAGTTTAACAGTTACTATTATATACCAAAATGTTCACAAGGGTTCGCAAAATACAAAACGAAATTTCGTTTCATATTCTGCGAAACGTTGCGAACATTTTGGTATATAAAAGTTTCTGTTCCCAGATGTAGATTATTTGATCCCTAAAACTAGCATGATTTACTGGTTCATTTTCCACACAATTAGCACTTTTGTCACATCGCACATTTAAAGTATGCTAAAAAAAGTCAAAGTGAGCCGCGTCACGACAAAACCAACATAATGGGCTTGCGACCAGCAAGAATCCAGACCAGCCTGCGCATCCGCGCAGTCTGATCAGGATCCATGCTGTTCGCTATCAGTTTCTCTACTTGTTATAGAGTTTGTAAGCGAACAGCATGGATCCTGATCAGACTGCGCAGATGCGCAGGCTGGTCTGGATCCATGCTGGTCGCAAACCCATTATGTTGGTTTTGTCATGACGCGGCTAAAGTAATGAATCATTCGACATAAGCCTCGCCATTTCCTCTTTGAGAAGGAATGAAACCATCAGAACTGGGCAATAGATGAAGAAAAATGATTCAGGTAATTGGCCAGTGAATAACTTTTTTGGAAACTATAAAAGTACACCAAATACAACAAGTTTTGAGAAGAGAAAAAAAAACATGATTGAATAATGGCTATATAGCATATTAGATGCATCTTACCTAAAGAAAGTAGCCATGAATGTGAAATTATTTGTCATATAAGTATCAAAATGTAAACAAAGTGCTATTTTGACTTCCATACAAAATAATAAATTACTATAACTGAACTAATTGCAAGAAACCAACAGACGCAAAATATGATTCGACTGATTTGCCAATGAATTATCTTTTGGAAACTGTAACAAAACGCTAATAAAAGTCTTGCTGGGGCATAATGGGCCTTTAAAACAATACTAAAGTACTGGCGGTACAATTTCATTGGTTTGCATGTAGAAAAAAATATCTTTGATATAATTTCGAACTAAACAGGAATAACTTACACATCTGTTTCTTGCTTTCTTCTAATCCGTCCTCATAGACGTGAAATATCAAATATTAACTGACCGAACATACGTACAATATTCTCATTTCCAGTAAACTTCGCAATGTATTGCGTTTTAATGATAAATGAATGTAAAGATAAGAACAAACTCTGAAATAACAATATACATGCATTGAACATTTCGAAATATTTGAACTGCAACTGGTTGGATTTAACAGTAAGAATATATATTAATGTCTGATTAATGTGCATTTATGTTTTAAAAATAAAAACAACACGTGAATTTTGATTATAATTGACGACAAGTATCGTCAAGTGATTAAAAAACTGATCCTCTCTAGTTTCGCCTCTTTGCCAACGACCTGTATAAATAAGTCTTGACAGAATCCACCACCAGTATGTTTGAAAACAAGTGTGCCCTCTACCGTAGTATCAAGACAGACAAAGGCGCAAGAGTCCTGCAGCAAGACCCTAGTGGCTTACAGAAGTGGGAGAAGAATTGACTGTTGGAATTTCGTGAAAGAGATTGTCAGGTATATCATATTACCAAGAGAAACCTTGGTAAAGGTCAGTGGCCAACATAATCACGGTCTTGCCAATTTTAATATTTGATCATGTACGTAGTACAAAGTTAAGTAAGATTATTTTTCATTATGTACGCGTAAATTTAAAGTATCGGTAATTACCAATGTATAACCCTTACAAAGTCCAGAACCATACATGTGTCAAGAGTTACTACCTGTTATGCCGGTGCGACCTCAAACCAGAAGTGATGTACATATATATATCCCTATGTAAAATACTCATAGTTCATGATAACGATATTTTGCACTAATATAACATGGATCCATGGACATTTTTAAGAAAAAGTAGTTAAAAAATATTTACTCATTATTATTTCCTAGAACCATACATCTGGATCTATCACATTGACCTCATTGTGGCGCCGTTATATGTCGCAACGCCGCTAAATGTCGCACTTACCGCTAAATGTCGCACCAACACCGCTAAATGTCGCAACTGCCGCTAAATGTCGCAAAATCATTTGCCGTTAATTGTCGCAATGTTAACGTTAAAGCCAACAATATCCGAAAGAAGTTGTAGAGACCAGGAGGCACCTCGTCCCGATTATGCTTGAGGCGCGCTCTCAAGGCAATGAAGCGTTCATCCGTATTGACAAGCTTTACATCAACGTTGAATTATACAGGGAAAACAAAAGTGGAGCTACTCGTATTTAGGAAAATAGTGGGAGTGATATAAAGTGTTTATTTTGGAATATCGAGGGACTAACCCAACAGAAAATAGCATGCCCCGATTTTATAAAATTCATTGATAAGTATGATTTGATATTTTTAAACGAAACATGGACAAGTAAAAATTCTAAAATTAACTTAAATGGATATAAATTGTTTCACTCATACAGAAAATTCCAAAATAAAAGAGCGAAAAGAAATAGTGGAGGAATTTTGACATATGTTAAAAACTCAATCATTAAAGGAGTTAAATTAGTGAAAAATGACGTTGATTGTATACAGTGGTTCAAATTAGATGCATCATTTTTTAACATTGATAGCAATATGTATCTCTGTTCTACTTATATAGCCCCTGAAAATTCGCCTATACACACTATTTATGATTTTGATATATTCTCAAAAATTGAGGCTGATATTCGTTATTTCAAGGATAAAGGTCAGGTGTATGTATTTGGCGATCTAAACTCACGAATTGGTAAAAAAATGGACTTTATAGAAAATGATTCACAGTTACGAGATATTACGGATTTTTCAGTGGACGAGCATTTACCACGTGCAACGACTGATCAAGGATCAAATCGCTTTGGCGATCTTTTGTTAGATTTATGTAAAGCATTAGACTTTCGTGTGGTAAATGGCCGTATTAGTAAAGATGCTAATATGGGTCAATGCACTTGCTATACACATAATGGTGAAAGTCTTGTTGATTTACTGATAACTGATAAATGTAATTTTTGTAATATTTCCTATTTCAATGTACAGGATTTTACGATGTATTCCAATCACGCGCCTGTATTATTTTCACTACGTGCGAATAGCGCATCACATGATAAGAAAAATAACGAGCGTGTTTTTCACAAATGGAACCCTGAGTTTAAAAATGACTTTTTGAGTGAAATTTCACGCGATGTAGATGAATTATGTTTTAACTTAAACGCGTATAAAGACAGCGGCCAAAGTACGGATTCTTTGGTCAATCTTGTATCTGAATTTATAACTGGCAGAGGAAATAAGTATTTTGAAATACATCGTAAAATGCCTAATAAAACACATTTTAATGAATGTAATTCTTTGCTTAATCAAAATAAATGGTTTAATGATATATGTAGGAGCAAAAAAGAAAGCTATAAAGAAGCACTATCACAATTTAATCAAGAGAGAAGTTATGAAAATAAACAATTTTTGTTTAGTAAGAAAAAAGATTATAAATACTGCTGTAAAGTGACCAAACAAAAATACTTAAAAAGTATATCATTAAAAATGGAGGAAATGAAAAATAAAAAACCAAAAGAATTCTGGAAAATGTTTAAATCAAAAAATAATTCTGACTGTAGCGAATCTATTGACACAAATGATTTTTATGAACATTTTAAAGAATTGACCTCAGAATTAAAAATTGATGAGGATGAAGATTGTATAGATTTTTTAAAAGATTTTGATTCTCATGTTTCTGCTGACTCATCGTTTGAAGAATTAAATGAAGCGTTTACATTAGATGAAATAAGGAGTGCTATTAAATTGTTAGGCAGGGATAAAGCATGTTCTTTAGATAATATTTCATATGAGTATTTTTTAGAAGGTATTGATGTTTTAGATAAACCGTTAGAGATCTTATTTAATTATATTCTTGATAAACAATGTTTCCCAAAGTCATGGTCTAAAGGTGTCATTATACCTGTATTCAAAAAAGGAGATAATGCTAATGTAAATAATTATAGAGGTATTGCGCTTATTAGTTGTTTTGCTAAATTATTCACTATTGTTATAAATGAAAGATTAAAGAAATGGTATATTGCGAATGATATTGTTACTGATGCACAGTTTGGTTTTAAAGCTAATTATAGTACTGTAGATGCAATATTTTTATTGAATTCCTTTATCGAAAAACAATTGAAAAATAGATCTAAACTGTACTGTTGTTTTATTGATCTTCAAAAGTGTTTTGATTCAATATACAGGAATGGCCTTTGGGTTAAACTTATTAAAATGGGGATTAGTGGTAGATTATTTAATGTTGTACGGTCACTTTATAATGATGTTAAATTGTGTGTTAAACATTTGAATCAGTTATCCGATGTGTACGATTGTGATATAGGATTATTGCAAGGGGAGATAATGTCTCCTCTGCTCTTTTCTCTTTTTATAAACGATGTAGAACTACATTTACAACAAGATCCAAATGCCTGTATTTCTCTAGATCAACTATCAATTTATTTATTACTTTTTGCAGATGATGCAGTGATTTTTTCAGAAACTGAAGAGGGCTTACAAAAATCTTTGGATAATTTTAAGACTTATTGTGATAAATGGAAACTTAAAGTTAATATTGCTAAAACAAAAATTATGATTTTCAAGAAAGGTGGAAACAACAGACACACTAATTATTGTTTTAAGTATGATGGAGAAAACTATTAAAATTGAAAATTATTTTAACTTTTTTGGACTTGTATATTTTTCTGCGGTGGCTATTTAAAATGTAAAAAGGGGCTTATCGGAAAAGAAAAACCCTGGTTTTTTTTTTTTCCCAAAAAAACCCTTGGAAATCCCGGGAAAAAATTTTTTTAATTTTTTTAAAGGTTTGTTGTCCTATTTATTTTGTAAAGTAGGGGGTTTAAAAATTTTCTGAAAAAATAGAAAGGTTAAATAAAATTTTTTAAAAATTTGGGTTTTTAAAAGGGTAAAAGATAATGTAATGTTTGTTTTTTAGGGGAAAAAACTGGTCTTTTTTCGTTTTTAAAATTTACGGCAAAAAAATTGAAAAAATATTTTTTAAAAATTCATTAAAAAAAAAGTATAATTTTTTTGGCTAAAAATTTTTGAAATTTTTTTCCATTGTTTATTTTGCTGAAAAAGTGCAAATAAAACTCTGGGTTTCTAAAGTTAAAAAATTTTTAAGCGGTTTATGACTTTTGGGGTTTTTTCCCTAAATCTGTCAAGAAAATTTTTTTTCCCAATTTTTTTGAAAAAGTTATAGATTTTATATCAAAAAGGGAGAAAGTGTAAAAAATTTGTTTTTGGGCTTTTGTTTAAAGGAAAAACCCAAAAAGTTGGCCCAATTTTGTTAAATGAGAGAAGGAAAAATTTACAGCTGGTCCCTTTTTTCGGGTTTCAGGTCCCTTTTCAACCTCTAAAGGTGTTGTAGCGCATTTTTTTTTTCAAAACTTCTCCCCCCTTTCCCCTCGGATGGCATCTTGCGTTTTTTTTCCAAATGACTGTTTGTCAACGGGGCAGTCAATTTAATTCTCATAAACTTGAACAGGAACATCGGTGCTTACCGGGCGTCCCCCGGCACAGTACCGGATCACCAATAGCATTACCGCTGGCAAAAAAACGGCGATGGTCGGATGGACCGTGATGAAAACCGTGTCTAGTCGGGTTTCCACCGGAATCAAGCGGAATACACGATTTAGCATCGACGCTTATCGTTATATATCCCGGTGCTATATCGGGTTCTGAACCGGGAATACACCTGGGCTCTGTCGGGGATGTGTAAACGCAATTTGATTTCTCAGAAAAACACCCCCGGAACACCTCGGGCCACCAGCTTTAAGACACAGTAGCGATACCGTGGCCATTACCAGGAACCAGTTGTTAATTTGGGCTTTATCAAACGGAACTTGCAACATTTTCAATTTTTTGCCGGTTTTGGACGTTCTTTAGGGGTTCTTTTTTCTCTTATTTTATCAATGACTGATGTTCCTCAACACACATCTGAACAACTTAAGTATTCAAGGGAAAATATAGCACTAAAACCTTTGCCCGGGGACCCCCAAAACAATTTTTTCCCGAAAACCTAAACCTAACTTTTTAAACTGTGTTTAAAAGAATACTTGATGTCAAATTGATTATTTTTTTAATTGTGGTTACTTTTTCGTAATGTTTTTTTAATAAAACCGCAGCAAGCATTTAAATTTTAAATTGGGACTACAATGTATTTTTAAATTTAAAATGATAAATTTTTCAATTTTGGTTTACTTGTTGCGTATCGTTTTTTGGGAGCTGATTTTTTTTAATCGGGTTTTGCTTAAAAATTTATGTCATGAGGTTTTTAATTTTTTTTGGGGTTATTTTTTCCCATTATGTTTTGGGCCTTTTTAAAACCTTTTTGGTGGGGTTAAATTGCTAAAAAATTTAAAAAATTTCATTTAAAAAACATTTTTCTTATTTTAAAAAAAAAAAATGCTTTTAAAGGAAATTAAGTATTTT
>NW_026860799.1:0-23368 GCF_026571515.1 Ruditapes philippinarum | reverse complement strand
ATTTTGTACATCTTGTTATTCGTGAACCTTTTTTCATAATCATTTCTAGCAATATGCCTTCCACTTTGTAAATTTGTTGTCATTGAGCTAGGCTGACATGACCAATGCGATAATATTATTTGTTTAATTATGACACATTTTGGCTATCTCATAGTGTTTATCGGTAGCAATGACAGAATGTTTTTGTTAGCTCACCAGAGCCGGAGGCTCAGGGTGAGCTTTTAGTATCAAAGGGGGATGCTCCGGCGTCCATTGCCCATCTTCCGTCGTCATGCGCCAACAATGGTCTTCTTCTCTGAAACTACTGGACAGATTTACTTCAAATTTGTTCTGTAGCATCTTTGTGACAGTCACACTAGAATTTGCTCATGTCATTCCAATTGGCCCCTTTTAGGGGTCAGCAGAGCTAAAAATAGAAAAACCTTTAAACATCTTCTTCTACAGAACTGATGATTTGATGATCACCAAACTTTGTCTTTAGCATTCTTGGGTAGTCTTTTATCAAGTTTGCTCATATTAATTTGATTGACCCATTTTAGGGGTCTCTAGGGCTAAAATAGAAAAAAAACATTTAAACATCTTTTTCTACAGAACTAATGGATGGATGATCACCAAACTTTGTCTGTAGCATTCTTGGGAAGTGTTTTATCAAGTTTGCTCATATTAATTTGATTGGCCCTTTTAGGGGCCGCTAAAGCTAAAAATAAAAAAAAGAGTTAAATGTCTATTTCTAGAGAACTAATTGATGGATGATCACCAAACTTTGTTTGTAGCATTCTTAGGTAGTCTTTTATCAAGTTTGTTAATATTATTTTGATCAGCCCCTTTTAGGTGTCTTTAAGGCTTAAAATAGAAAAAAAACCTTTAAACATCTTCTCCTACAGAACTAATAGATGGATGATCACCAAACTTTGTCTGTAGCATTCTTGGGTAGTGTGTTATCAAGTTTGCTCATATTATTTTGATTGGCCCCTTTTAGGGGTCTCTAGGGCTAAAAATAGAGAAACCTTCAAACATGTTCTCCTAAAGAACTAATGGTAAGATGATCTCCAAACTTTGTCAGTAGCATTCTCGGGTAGTGTTTTATCAAGTTGCTCATATTAAATTGATTGGCCCCTTTTAGGGGCCGCAAAAGCTAGAAATAGAAATACCTTTAAAAGTCTATTTCTACAGAACCAATTGATGGATGATCACCAAACTTTGTCTGTAGCATTCTTAGGTAGTCTTTTATCAAGTTGCTTATATAATTTTGATTGGGCCCTTTTAGGGGCCGCAAATCTAAAAATAGAAATACCTTTAAATGTCTATTTCTACAGAACTAATTGATGGAAGATCCCCAAACTTTGTCTGAAGCATTCTTGGATAGTCTTTTATCAAATTTGCTCATATTCATTTGATTAGGCCCCTTTAAGGGGCCGGTAAAGCTAAAAATAGAAATACCTTTAAATGTCTATTTCTACAGAACTAATGGATGGATGATCACCAAACTTTGTCTGAAGCATTCTTGGGTAGTCTTTTATCAAGTTGCTCATATTATTTTGATTGGCCCCTTTTAGGGGCCGCTAAAATTAAAAATGATATTCATTTTAATGCTATAGCTACAGAACTAATTGATGGATGATCACCAAACTTTGTCTGTAGCATTCGTGGGTAGTGTTTTATCAAGTTTGCTCATATTATTTTGATTGGCCCCTTTTAGGGGTCTCTAGGGCTAAAAATAGAGAAACCTTCAAACATGTTCTCCTACAGAACTAATGGTAAGATGATCTCCAAACTTTGTCAGTAGCATTCTCGGGTAGTGTTTTATCAAGTTGCTCATATTAAATTGATTGGCCCCTTTTAGGGGCTGCAAAAGCTAAAAATAGAAATACCTTTAAATGTCTATTTCTACAGAACTAATTGATGGATGATCACCAAACTTTGTCTGTAGCATTCTTAGGTAGTCTTTTATCAAGTTGCTTATATAATTTTGATTGGGCCCTTTTAGGGGCCGCAAATCTAAAAATAGAAATACCTTTAAATGTCTATTTCTACAGAACTAATTGATGGAAGATCCCCAAACTTTGTCTGTAGCATTCTTGGATAGTCTTTTATCAAATTTGCTCATATTCATTTGATTAGCCCCTTTAAGGGGGCGGTAAAGCTAAAAATAGAAATACCTTTAAATGCCTATTTCTACAGAACTAATGGATGGATGATCACCAAACTTTGTCTGAAGCATTCTTGGGTAGTCTTTTATCAAGTTGCTCATATTATTTTGATTGGCCCCTTTTAGGGGCCGCTAAAATTAAAAATTGATATTCATTTTAATGCTATAGCTACAGAACTAATTGATGGATGATCACCAAACTTTGTCTGTAGCATTCTTGGGTAGTCTTTTATCAAGTTTGCTCATATTAATTTGATTAGCCCCTTTAAGGGGCCACTAAAGCTAAAAATAGAAAAATAGAAAAAACCTTTGAACATCATTTCCTACTGAAATAATTGATAGATGATCACCAAACTTCGTAGCATTCTTAAGTAGTCTTTTATCAAGTTTGCTCATATTAATTTGATTAGCCCCGTTTAAGCTAAAGCTTAAATACCCCAGGTCATGGCATTTCTTCAAATTATTGTTTAAACATGCATACTATGCTCAAATTTAATATTAGAATATATTGACATTCCAACACTGGAAAGCAGTTGTTTCTGGTGAGCGACTCAGGGCCATCATGGCCCTCTTGTTTTCATTTTGGCTTTAAGTCGCTAATCAATAGCATTTCACTGTGTATACGAGGGCTGTTCAATAAATACGCGGAAAAGTGCTGCCATATTTTTAATATTCATGGGAAATTGACGTTCTCTTTACATTTTGTAAATAAACATATAATAAACATGTAAACAAAATTTTAATAAAATCGGATAAAAATTAATAGTACAATTTCAAGTATTTCTAAGGTAATCGCAGTGAAACCGGCCCAACGTCGTAACGACATCACGCTCAACACACCGTCGACGTCAAAGAAGACGATGAACATCTGTTTCCTTGCAGATGGGCCGACTTTAAACTACTTAGGTGAAGGCGATCCTGGAGTTTTCCACATAGAAGACTGTGATTTCGTTTCAGGTTCATATAGGCTGATCCATGTCCCATCAACAGTCACTATCCGTCGCAAGAAACGTTCACCTTCCCTATGAAAGCGTCTGAGAAATTGATTGCAACACCGCACCCTTTCCACTTTTTGTTCGTCCGTCAACATTTTAGGAATCCACCTGGCACACAGGCGTCTCATATTATTGAGTTCATCGTGAATAATGCAATGCACTGTGCCAATGCTACAATCCGATCTTTCGTGTATTTCGCGAATTGTTATCCGACGATCATTGTCAAGCAGCTTCTTTATCACAGCGACGTGATTTGACGTTACGTTGGGACGTCCACTGCGTTTGTCGTCATGGATGCTTTGTTGGCCGCCTAGAAATCGGGCATACCACTTGTACATTGCTGTTATCATCATCGCCTGATCACCATATGCTTTTTGTAATCTTTACATTGTTTCTTTCTTTGAAAACCAGTTCAAAACACAAAATTTTACTGAAGATCGTTGTTCCGATGCCATTTTAACGCATACGCACTAAACAATATGGCCGATTTACACCTAAATGACGTCACACACTAACATGACGTCATGTGCGTAATGCTAACATATTGCGCTTATTAATGCAAAATTTGGTAAATATCGCACGGTAAACGTTAAAATGCGACGTCATTATTAACCAGTGACTTTTGGTAAAAATGAACAAAAGTGGGCCGGTAATCGATACATGTGGTTACCATAACGACCGTTTGTTAACATATGTTTCATGCCAGAACGGCGATATTTGCTGTATATTTTCAAAATGTCTTTGTCTCTATTACTGTATACGTTTTATTCAGCTAACTTGGAAAATAAGGAAATAGCGACACTTTTCCGCGTATTTACTGAACAGCCCTCGTACATGTCAACTATTGTGGAACGCTCTTCAGAAATAAATTAAAGAAACAAGTTACATTTGAATTATGTTATAGGTACTCATTTTTAGGTAAGTATACAATATTCATGTCTACATGATACAATTCATCACACACCAGTGGTGCTTTTGCGACTCCGTAAAAGATAGATTTGCACGGCCGCGCTATATATTTTGACATGACGTCATTTGCGTTAAATATAAACATAGCGTTAAGACGCGTTCAATTAATGTTAGTGTTATACTATAGGCGCGTCAATAAAAAAATGGTTCTTTTTCACTACAAACGGTCTTTATTTTTGGTATGTGATAAATAGAGTATTAAATTCGTGTAAGCTCATGGGCTCGCATAATATAAATTTATTCAACTCGTTCAATAAATCAGTATTAAACTTACACTCATTCAATATCCTATTTATTTTATAGGGTTTTTGGTTTTATATCAAAGTTTCAAGTGAGCTAAATATATTTTAATGAAGAATCCCTCATTTCTATAAAGAAACATAATAGCTTAACATGTTCAAGGACAATCCCTTATCAAAAATATTGGTTGAAAAGTATATTGTCTATCTGATAGAATATTAGACCGTGATATATCACTTAAATGATTAAATTCACATTTACCACGACACTCTGTGAAAATAGCTTCATACCAGATCAGAGCCAGGTATCTCAGTGTCTGGTGTTAAATCTAGCTTTCTGATAGCCACCCCTTTTTTTGTTTCGAAAACAAAAATTTAAACAAAACGACATTTTATTTTTAAAGGGATACTCAGGCAAAATAATGACAAAAATATAAAAAAATTATCTTCTGTACTCAAATCACCCTAAAATGACATTTCTTAAAGTCCCAGCATGAATGTCTGTATAAATTCTATATATTTTGGGTTTGAAGCTTGAATATACCTATATTTGTTGAACGAAATTTAGACGCCAACAGAATCATCGAATAGTTTAAAAATAAGTCATGTGATTTGAACAAACTCTGGAAGTTACAATAACAGGTATTGTGGATATTGTATGATTGAAACAAGTCTAAGTAATTGATTTGACATGTTCTTTAACGTTTCCAGAGTACACAGTGATAATCATTGTGAAATCTTAGTGCTCTAGTTCACCTGACTCACGCGGGTCAAGTTAGGAAAACACCATTTTATTCTTTATATGGAGAAAAGTTTTGTTCCTTTGACTGTTTAGTGTATTCAGTTTGAGGACATTTACAGAATAATTAATGAAAAATTCAAAACTAAGAGATGCAAATTTTGCCTGTGTCTCCCTTTAAGCAGAAACCAGAATAAGTAAAATTCACAGTATTTAACTTTAACACATTAGTTTAACAATCTTATAGACTCAACGAAATGCACTATGGTGCAACCAAAATGAAGACACTTCACATACAGAGCACCCTGAACGGAACATCTATTTATATGTACAGATATTAACGGTAATTCCTTAGATATTTCATACAAGAAAAATTAATTTTGTATAAAAACTGTACATGGAGTTTTGTTTTCTAAATTTTCAGTAATATTAATATATGTAAAGTATGTTTTGGATAGAATACATGACCAACTCTGACTGGGTGTTCAATTTCTATTTTTATTTTGATGATGTGAAAATGAAACCAATAAAATGAATAAACAATTATAAAAACATGAAATACAAAACACATATTAAAATACAAATTCAATATCAATATCATTCTAACATTTCATACTTCAAACAATTCCAACTATTCAATTCATACATTTCAATATATTTCATTTAAGTTATTCAAAGTAAAACATATCTAACCAGGTGCAACTGGCTGATATCTATTATATAAAAGAATAGCAAATCTGTTCTATAAGAACAAACGTAAAGTTGACTTAGATAAATACAGTATTCAAAATGTTCTATGACGAACTACTGAACTTAACTTTATAATGCCAAGTTTGAAAATGATTTCTGCCTAAGAAAAGGAATGTAAATTGCCCATACATAAAATGATATGAAATCATTCACATCCAATCACATTCTCACTTAACAAATACACAAGATATTTATTGGACATCACTTAACAACACAGGACATAACAAGAGACCGTTCACTGAAAATAGTAACTCACAACAAGAACAAGACATTACCCATAATTCTATAACAAGTTAAATGTTGATGCTGCACATCAAAGACGCCGCTAAATGATGTGAACAGTCACAGGTAATGTACAAAATCAGAATTGAAAATCGTTCCCTATAACAGTTGAATATCCGAAGCACTTATTAATTTTTTCTCAATAATCTTGGTATGTGTCTGAAATTCTGAAATGTTTGTCTGTTGCGACAAAGATTGAACGTCTGGTCGAAGCAAAATAAATTGGATAACAAGTGAAATTGAAATTATTGGTAAACTTAAAATAAATTCAAGACAATATGTGCCGAGAATATGTCCATTTAAATATTGATGCAAATTGCATAATGTTCGAATGAGGAAGAACTGTCTGTTATTTTACAAATAGCAAAAATATGTCTGCATGTAATATCAAATAATAGCTATGAATAAATTGATATACTGCAATATATATATATAATCAATTCTTTTTTACGTATTGTTTACACATTTATAAAAGATTAAACTACTTGAATAAACAAAATATTGCATATTCGCCTAGAATCTAGGTATTGGACCACAAAATGTTATAAAAAAAGAGAATAATCGCCGGTCACAGAAACTTTCAAAATAACCTATTGCAAATATTTGTGATACGTTTAAAAATAAGCTTACTTTTCACTCAGTTAATCTGTTTTGTTACATAAATGTTAAATATTTAAATGAATAACATGCCGCACACGTTTTGCCTGTTTTGCAAAAAATATTTCCGCTGTGTATGTAGCGCAAAAATAATCTACGTTGCATATTTAAGTGATACCTCTTGTTCCCTTTCCGTCATTAGATTATAGACGGGTCTCAACGGGTTTTAGAACGTTCGACTATAGACTGGCTCATTGGCACGTTATTTATTAGGTAGATAAAATAAGATAATTATAAAAAGAATATGATATTCAAACATGACACTATCACTTCACTTAAACGTTTATTTAATCCTTTGAACCTGTGTGACATGTTGTACATCAGAAAAGCTATTTTTATTTGAAAATTTGAAAACAATTTGATTTTGTTAAAACAAGAAAAAATGCACAAAATCAAGTCTAATATTTTCCCCATTGCTATACGGACAATGCAAATCTACTAGACGACGAGTGCACGCGCCGTCTAATGATGAATGAAAATGATGTCATGTCATTATGCATGAATGAATGAAAATGTACAGTTAGTTATTCACTACAGTGATTACAACTGTGTGTGTAAATATAGGATGAGTATAGAGATAGGCAGTAAATTGACCTTATCTACACACTCCCCCACTAGATTTAAATGGCACCGACATTTCCTTAATGTTGAAAATAGAATAATCACACATCAACTTATAATTATATCAATGTAAATGTATAATAGATATGTTTACACCAAAGGAGATAACAATAGATATAATTGTCAATGTGCTATTTGAGTTGCTTCCCTTATATTGATATAAAGTAATTGCTTTTGATTATCACTTTTCAAAAACCTATGAAGGTGAAAGTAAACTAGGATATAATTATCAATCCATATAAATGGGAAAATACAAGAAATCAGAAGTGAAATTCTGACAAATTAACAGATACGCAACTGAAAAGGAAATGACTGAAATATTTTGTAATTATTCAATGAATCGGAATTTGCGTAGACGTAAAATAATTATTATCTATCCATAGTGCCTTGAAATAATAGTCTGGGTTGTCTTGTTACTGGGTGGGGGCTGCGTTCATTGAACGCCGCCTTTCCTTGATGATCTTGTTTATCATATTTTAAGTTTAAAACAGCACAATGTTTAATAAGCAAAGGTGCCAGACAACTAAATTTATTTAGGTTTGATGGACCTAAGTACATTCAACATAATAAACATTCTGGATAGTCTGGGATGTTACCCATTCTCCGAAACGATCAGATGGACGTTTTGTTCTCCTAGGCCTGGGTACCGGTACTGGAGGAGGAGTCTGGATATGAGTGCTACTAGTAGGTGAAGCAACAGGTAAAGGAGTGGACTGATGAGATGGGGTAGATGGATTTACTTCTGTAATAGAGCTTGGACCTGGATGAGATTGTCTTCTCTGGGGAATTATATAAATTCCTGGAGATGAGCTTGATTCAGAAGAACTAGTATCACCATCATACTCGCGTTCAATAGCAATAGTTTGCCTAGTTCTGGTCTTGTGGCAAGTTCTAGGAGGAATGGGTTCTTCAGGTTCAGGTATTGAAACAAAAGGCAGTAGTGAATTGCGATGGAGGATGCGAATAGGTCCTTTGCGAGTTTCTAGTTGGGCTTTATATACCGGCTGGTATTCATAAGGGATTTCTATTACTATATAAGGATCTTTCTCCCATTTGGCAGCAAGTTTCTGTTTTCACTGCAAATTAACTTTGTGGACAAGGACAATATCACCAACGGAGATCTTGTTTTCAAATACACGTTTGTCATATTGCCTCTTGTTCTGTTCGGCTCTTTGCTAAGCTGCTTCACCTGCAACTCTGTAGGCATATCTCAGACCGTCTTAGATTCTGGAAACGTATGAGGCATGGCTTACACCAGACTCATTCCCAAAAGCTGTGCCTAAATATGCGTCTACTGAGAGGCGTGGATGCCAACCAACCATTTAGAAGTGGGTTGAGAATCCAGTTGGGGAGTTCTTAGTAGCATTGTATGCTTGGCGGCGAGGAAGAACATAATCAGCCCCACTTGTTTTGTGGTCATCTGCCAGGGTACGTAGCATGCGAATAAGGGTTCTATTAAAGCGTTCTGCAGATGGATTACCCATTGGGTGAAATGGTGTTTTCCTGACATTGGCAATCCAACAGAGCTCTTTTATCACCTTGCTCTCGAAATTACGACCCTGGTCAGAATATAGCTGCTCAGGGAAGGAATAGTGAATGATGAAATGCTCATACAAGGCTCGCGCCGTGGTTGTGGCTTTCTGGTTTCGGCAGGGGATAGCCTTAGTGTAACGAGTAAAATGATCTGTTATGACTAAGACATCCTCGTACCCACCTTTGGATTTCTCTAACTTGAGGAAGTCCATGTAAACAATAAAATATGATAAACAAGATCAACAAGGAAAGGCGGCGTTCAAGTTGCATTGGCCTTGAAGTTTGAATGGGTACAAGCTCTTCCGCTGGCCTTTGAGGAGTTTTCCCACAGACAAGTTAATCATTCTCTTGAAATCTGCTTCCATCCCTGGCCAATAGAAACGTTGTCGAGCAAGCAAAAGAGATTTCTCATGCCCTGGATGACCAACCTGGTCATGGACACCTTGAAAGGCAATGGTCTGATGCGAAGCAGGCAAAAGTCTGACAGGCTAACCATCTACTGTTACAGTACGGTAGAGAACATCGTTATCAATAATCAAACGCGACATATCACGAAGTAACGCTTTGACCATTTTGGGTATATTCTCCCCCCTTTGGTGAGAACCGTACTGCAAAATAGAAATAACTTTTGAAATATTGGGGTCTTTAGACTGCTCGAAGGCCCAATTTACAGCTTCAGATATTCTAACAGTGGAATGAGGAGGCGTAGTAAAATCCTCAAAACTTTTGGCTTCAGAACCTGACAAAACCATCTGCAGTTAAAGAAGAAACAACTGCACCAAGACAGAGGGTTTAAATGCTATCAGCAAACATATGAGGTTTGCGCCTAAAACCATCACAATCACCATTTAAATGACCTGATTTATAAATTAAATCAAAATCATATGAAGGTAGAGCAGCGACCCATCTGTTGCCTGTCACATCAAGTTTTGCAGTAGACATTACATAAGTTAGGGGATTGTTGTCTGTCATGATTGTTAAATTGTTGCCATATAGATAATCATGGTACTTGTCTGTTACAGCCCATTTATGTGCCAGGAACTCAAGCTTGTTGGCTGGATAGTTCCGTTCACTTGGTCTTAAACCAAGACTAGCGTAAGCTATGACACGCTCTGAATTATCATCTTGCTGCTGAAGTAAAACTGCACCTAGACCAGTAGAACATGCATCTATATGAACTATGAAAGGTTAGGAAAAGTCTGCAAAAGCTAAGATAGGGGGTGAAGATAGCTTTTCTTTAAGAGTATCAAATGCTGATTGTTGATCAACACTCCATGTCCAAGGAACTGGTGATTTACTCTTATATTATATTTAAAACATGTGGCCTAACTAAGAGTGAAGAGTTGTCCAAATTTTCCGTGATTACTTTCTGAACACTGTGTTTCAGATCTCTAGCAATGCCATGAACAGTTTCAGATTCAAAAGGAGCAATATGCACAGGATGATCACTAGTTGATCTCACAGGTACTTGGTCAGTGACAAGAGAATTAAAAGTCATTTCCCATGTTCTTGGAATAACGTTGGATGGTTAACTATAGGCAGCTGCTTTGCAGTACCTTAAAACGTTTTTTATGCCTAGAATTACAGGACATGTTACAGATGCCTATGTGTCTGGTACCACTAAAACTGGAACTGGCAATTCAATATTAAGCTCCGGAATGGCAATAGAAACTTCTATGTCTTCTATGTATCCAAAAATATTCAACCGGTTACCATTGGCAACAGAAACATTCAGGTCAACACCAAAATTTGCAAGGTATAACAATATTGGCTTATTTGGCAATGTTTGATAAAAATGAATTTGACACAGTTGAAACAATTGACCCTGCATCAATAAGACCATGAGTATTTACTTGATGAAAAACAAAAGGGGCAATATTTGAATCTCCAACTATTCTATTCAGGGAGCTATGTTGGCCTTGAGAATTTCCCTCCTCTGTGCGGCCAGTTACACAGGTGGCTGATAGTTTGGGTGTACAGAAGAATTGAAGTTAAATCTGTTTTGTTGCTGTTTGTTTTGATACTTGTTACTCTTTCTCTGAAATGTATTATTATTTTGATACTGTTCATTTGGTTGAACAGTAGCATGTGGTTGTGCAAAAGAAAATGGTTGGTTAAATGAGGGTTGAAGGGGTGGGGGTGGCTGATGTTGAGAGGGTGAAGGTCTGTAAGAAGTTGAATAGAGTCTATGCGTTCAATAAAAGTATTGAATTTCTTATCACAGGCTGATTGGATGTTGCTAATTTTGGAATTTAACCTCTTTTCTAGGTCTTCCATTTTACTCTTAACATCAAAAGTGGAAGTTTGTAAATTGGCAAGAGCTTTCACCTTGGTATTGTTAGTTAAAGAAAGTTCCCTTTCAGCTTGTCTAACATCTCTGAGAAAATGGTCATAGTTTAATCTATTAATTTACTAATCTATGACAAGTGTTAGTTTTGAGAGTTTCTGACAAGCCTGACCATAACCGTTCACAAAGTAATTCATTACGGCCTGATCTGGGTATATGTCCACCTTCAAAAGCTTGTTCAAGGGTTATCTCTAACCTACAACTAAAAGAAGTCACAAATTCATCTGGGCGTTGAGAACAATTAAAGAATTCCCGCAAAGTACTTCCTTGACGGGCAGGTTCACCAAAGTTAAACTCAAGTTTCTGAAAAATAAAATCAATAGAGACAGAATCGCCCAAAGAAACTACAAGTCGCCTCGCTGTGCCTCTAAGGGAAGTCCTTATGGCTTGTTATACCTGGTGTCTAGGAATAGAAGAGTCTCTCATAAGACAACGTAACTCATGATGCCATTCATAAAAGGAGATTTCAACCTTAGCCAAGGGCTCATAACCAGAAAAAGGTGGAATTTTTGGTGGCTTTGAAACAATGGTAAGACTGCTTGGAGAAATGAAAGAAAAATGACTAGATGTGTCAGGTGGAACAAGCAAAAGGTTGATAACAGAGGGTGGAACTTAGGGTTTTACACCTCCATGTTCATCAATCTTAATAGGGGTGAAAGTGTATTTGGTGGAGAGTATTTTCAGCAGATCTTCTTCTAAAAGGGAAGTTTTTGTGTCACCTGATGCACCTACAGGTTCATCCTTTGAGACTTTTTCCATCTTTAAGCAATGATGTGGGATGTAAAATCAATGATCAAGGAAGGTGTATTGTAAAACAAATATGCTGAATTGAAACATAAAAACGCAGCACCTAAATATGAATGTATAAGTAAAAATTATATCTGCCTCAAATAACAAAATCAGATTCACTGAAATGATTGTATTTGAGTTCAAGATCAATGTACTTATTTATAAATCAAAATAAAACTACTTTGACTTGTCTGAAATATTTAGTCAAAACATACCAGAGCTAAAAAAGCATGGAAAAAGCATGGAATAATTTACATTTTATACTTAGGTGATTAATGAAAGTAGTACCTGACTGATAACTGGGTAAACAAAATGGACCTTTCCGGTTTTTCGTAGCGGAACATTTAGTCACACCTTTTCCATTCATTGCTAGGTCAACTGCTCACAAACAGTATCACAAACAAAAGCACGTGCTCTTTTGTGCAAACCAGATCAACCAGTGACTATGTATTATCTCTGTGTAGCGATTGGATAACAAGTTAGCCAATTTACATAAAACTGTAAACACCGGAAAGGTCCATACCTGTTAATATTAAAAATCAATCAACTGTATCGAAATGTGTATTTATGAAACAGGTTATTGCTAAAACTGAATAACTTTCTGTAAAAAAAATTGTCACATTTTCTGCTAAAATGTGAATAGAAAACAAGTATCTCAATAAATGGGCTAAACAGGACAGACTGAGCAATTTAATAAAATTGCAAGGGTGTTCAAAAATGTAATTTTTTATTTGATATAAAATTTGGAAATTTAATGTATTTCATCAAATGAAACCAGCAATAACTTGTGAGTTTTGATAATTTGTGTATTTTCAGTCAAATTTCCCTCAAAACTGGAGAAAAGACTAAAATTTCATAGTACTTAATGAAAAATGGTGTGAAGGATGAATGCACACTTAATATGTACACAATAAAATACTTACATATAACACAATATCACTCACAAACATGTACACATAGAATTGGGCAATATGAATTTAAATTGGTAGTGGAAACACAAATTTATCTAGCAATTCTCAATATCAATCAACACAATAAACAACACCCTAGAGTTTTGTTGTTGTTGTTGTTTTTTGTTTGATTTTTTTTTTACCACAAAATCATAATTACCCAAATGATCTTTTACATATAACCTTAACTGCGTACACTAGCACTAAGAAACAAAGATATGTATGTGAATTCTTTGTGAAATGTACCAATAACTAAATATTATCAAGACATGTACATACATGTACAATTGTCAAATTCAAGTCACTATTTAAATCTAATAGTAAGAAAGACTTTTAAAAAAAATAAATCTATACCTAATCTGAGCTTCCCCCTTTTTTAACAGAAAATGATAATTTATGTCAGCAATATTAGATTTTAATGCTGTACCTAAGATTTAAACAAAATGGCTAATTCTATTAAAATGAAAATGTCAAACTTCAGTAATTACATATACTCTTTATTCAACAAATATAATGACTTGTCTAAATGAAGAAGTGCCTTTTTTTAGAAAATAATAATTTAGAAATAAATTCAATAGAATGCACTGATATCATATTTACTGATAAAAGTGTAAAGTTTAATTACCTCAATTTTTTGTAAATAAACCAAATCACATATTGATAGAGATGAGCAAAGAAATAGTGCGTCTTCAGAAAAAAATAAAAAAATAAACACAATAGTACGTACATATATGTCCAATTCAAGTATCCAATAAACACAATTATTAAAACACTATTAAATTATATTAACACAAAATATCACAAAAACACAGTTTATGTCCGAAAATCCTCCTTTTACATGTATCCTTCCATCAACGCGTACATATAATTGTAATGTTGTACGCGGTAAATAGCTGTCATGGGCCCAGAGAAAAAATAGGAGGGGAAAGTGCACTATGGAATTTGGGATATACCTACAATGTAGAGAGTCTGGAAACACTTCAGCTCCCGACTTCTGCAGAAAGGGTTGCTGGCGCTGTCTTCAGTGTGTCTGGTTAAAACTCACCACCTCTGGTACAGTAGAACTACCCTTACTGTAGAATCAGCTGATGGTCCTGGTTTTCCAGGTTACATCATTCCTCATCGGGGAGCCATTTTGTAGAGTATGATTTGGATAGAATACATGACCAATTCTGACTGGGTGTTCGTATGTTTGTTTGTTTCATTTTACGCCTTTTTCCAACAGTATTTCAGTCATATAGGCGTGTAGTTTCCTAACCATCGTTCCTGGAGAGTTTCACCAGTACTAGACTACCTTCATCCGCGCTAAACTACCAAAGCATCTCCCGGGGATCGAACCCACGCCAGAGAGGTAACTGGATTAAAAGTCATCGACTCTAACCCCTCGACCACGGAGGCGGTCTAACTGGGTGTTCTATTTCTATTTATTTTGATGATGTGAAAATGAAACCTATAAAATGAAAAAAAAAAACAATTATTAAAACATGAAATTCAAAAAACACATATTAAGATACAAATTCAATATCAATATCATTTCAACATTTCATATTTCAAACAATTCCAACTATTCAATTCATACATTTCAATACATTTCTTTTAAGTTATTTAAAGTAAAAGATATCTTACCAGGTGCAACTGGCTGACCTCTATTATATACAATAATAGTAAATCTGTTCTATAAAGAACAAACGTAAAGTTGATTTGGATAAATACAGTATTCAAAATGTTCCATAAAGAACTAATGAACTTAACTTTATAATGCCAAGTTTGAAAATGATTTCTGCCTTAGAAAAGGAATGTAAATTGCCCATACATAAAATGATATGAAATCACTCACATCTAATCACATTCTCACTTAACAAATATACAGGATATCTATTGGACATCACTTAACAACACAGGACATAACAAGAGATAGTTCACTGAGCATAGTAACTCACAACAAGAACAAGACATTACCCATAATTCTATCATGATGAATGAAAATGATGTCATGTGATTATGCACGAATGAATGAGAATGTACAGTTAGTTTTTCACTACAGTGATTACAACTGTGTGTGTAAATAAAGGATGAGTATACAGATAAATTGACCTTATCTACATATACAAGTTTACGCATTTTCAAAAATGCTTGGAATCGCCGTTCAGCCAAGAATATAGAAATTATATTTCGTTTCTTGCCTAATTCCGTTATTGTATGTGGTCAACAAATAAAGCAAACAAAAATACTTGATTTACTCTACCATTCTGTTCTACGGGCTAAGCTAGATTCTCAGATATTTTTGTTCTGGGTCAGAATTATCTAATCAGAACTGACAGGTAGCAAAATAATGCAATTTGCTGTGTTTTTCCTGATTTGTAACCCGACAAACATGGCGGTTGGGCGAGTCCATTTAAGCATCCCTTGTTGAAGTTGTTTGACGTCCATTTTGTTATCATGTGATATACATTGACTAAAGACAAGCGGTGTACAGGTAGAACTGTTGAAATCTTGTTAATTGTATATATCACCGTCCAGGAACGGCGATAATTATCAATAAAAGATGCATTGAATGGTTATATTACTGTAATACATAAACGTTTGCTTCCCATACATTTTTTTTCTTTTCATAGAAAATAAGTACATTCCTTCGATATTTCGGTATTTTAATTTCCTTATTTGTGTGCGATAATTTATTGTAATTTTATACTAATAGCAACCATGCATGCACACGACACAGTGTAAATGTTCTATTTAATATGAACATATGTAAACTTAAAAGTAAATGCAACATTTTGGGTGACATTATTGTGCTGTAAATTGATATCATATAGGAAAATCATTAATATCAGCAGTTTGTTTTACAAAAAAGGAACAATTAGACTAACTAAAATAAAAGTTATGCATTACTCGAGTAAATAGTATTAATTTAAATAGTGTTTACGCTATTGTAGAGATATAAGAAATACAGGAACATGGATAAAATACAAGATCAACTGAAGAAACCATTGTATAAGAATTGGGTAAAAGGAGGTTTAGCATACATGTACCTCAAAGATGGTTTACAGGCATTCACTGATGACGCTGTTCACAAAGAACATTCCCGGATACTTAAGGATACAAAGGAGAAAAATATTGAAGTGTGTAACAAATGTAGTCTTAACAATCTGAAACCAAAGCATGAAAAAGAATTTATTCGACAAACAAGACAATACTGTTGTCCATTTCGACAGAAAAGATGTAATTGTTTGTATAGCGATAAAATCGAATGTCCGAAAGGATTTTGCAACGAAATTCATCATGAAATACTAACAAACCATGCATCAATGCCTCCAGCACCTAATTGGAAGAACACTCATATCAGTGAATGGGGCATCAGTCCATGGGAGATTGCAAAGTGTTTCATTAACGCACCTGGATACATCGACAAAAAGACAGTAAATGATATTGATATTGCTGGTATTTTACATGTTTTCATCAACAACAAGAAGTTTCACCTTTATCTGGATTGTCTGTTAAAAAAAGGTAATTTTTATGAAAAAAGGTCAGACCCAAAAAATTAGTTTAATTTTTTTTTGCTTTTTATCATTATATTAGATTTTAAAAAAATTTTTGGGTTTTTTTTTTGTTTTTTTTTTTTTTTTTTTAAAATTCAGTTTTTATAAATTTATTTAACGAATTTGGGGGGTTTTCCCCCCAATTTTTCTTTTGACAAAATTTAAAATTAAAGAAATAAAAAATGGGAAATTTGATATTTTTAATATTTTAAAACCCCATAAAATTTTAAAAATTTTTCTAAAATTTTTTCATAAAATAATAAAAAAAAAAAACCCAAAAAATAGGGCCAAAACCCCCATGGCAACAACTAATCGCGGGCAGTCCAACACCCAAAAGGGCGGTTTAAATCTATATACGGCCCTTTTCAAACACTCTATGGTTTCACGCAAAAAAAGGGTACCTTTAAATTTCGTCAATTTTTTGACTTTAATATTTGGTTTTTTTTAAATGTCTTTTGAATGTTGGGTTTGGAAATTTTAATTTTTTGCTATCCCCCGAACATGGGGGTTTCATCGGTTACCCTTGGGAATGGGGCCCCGAAGATGGTTTTTTCCCAATCCGTGTTTTCCTTTTTTCGCTTTTTTTAGGCCAAAATCGGGTTCCCTTTTTCCATCCCTTTTTGTACAAAAAATGTTCAGAATATTTTTCAAACTTTATTTTTAAAATTTTTTTTGAAAATCAATGTGTAAATCTCAAAATAATATGAAACCCGGGATGACATGTTCATGCCCCCGAAAAAATTTTTTCAAACTCGCTTTTTTAACTTTCCTATTTTATAATTATGGGGATTTTTTATTTATTCGAAACCTTTTTCTTTTTTTAAGTTATTTAATTTAAATTTTTCCAAAAAGATTTTTAAAACTTTACCCAGCCAAGAGAAAAGCCCCAACTAATTGTGAACACATTTTCAGATATTTAAAATATAGAATTAATTTCACCCCAAATTCTTTAACAAATGAAAATTTTTACGTGCCCCCCGGGAAAAGTTTTTAAATACCCCCATAGAAAAAATAAACCCCCTTATTTTTTTTATAAAAAAAACCCCCCGGTCATTTTTTTAAAAATAAAGTATTATTTTCCCCCCGGTCCAATATTTGCCCTGGGGGGTCTTTTATATTAAAACCCCTCACACGTAAAAAAATTTCCCCCCTCACGTAAAAAGGGCCCCTATAAAAAAGGGGCCCCCCCAATTTCCAAAATTTGCCCTTTAATTTATTTTGGGTACTTTACACAACATTTATTTTTCATCCATAAAACCATGGGGAAAATTTGGAATTTGCACCGTCCTCCCATCCGTCCATTTTCCCCATTTTTTTTTTTGACCGAATTTTAGGGGAATTTTTCCAATTTAAGGGTTAACACTCCCGTCCATTTGTGTGGAAAGAAAAAAAGGGGTTAAAAGTCCCCAAACCGAAATATTTGCCCTTTCCCCTTTTAGTTCCCCCGCCCTACCGGGGTGGGTTAAAATGGGTGAAAAAGGCATCCCAAAAACTGTGGCCTGTTTTCAGTTTTATCATTTAAAAACAAGGGCAAAGGGATGCCAAAGGCTTTCCCATCAACAAAATACGCAAAAAATTTTGTTGAAAATTTAAGGGGCCCTGTTTAAATTATCAATCTAAAAAATATTTAAATAAAACAAACAAAGTTATTTTCGGGGGGGGGGTGGGGGGTTTTTCAATTTTTAAGTATCGTTGGACTTCTTACCAAATTCGTCTAAATTGACCCTTTTTGTAACTACTTCATTTTCCTCCCCCGGGAAAATCGAACCCTGGGGCAACGGGAAATTAAAGGAAAGAAATATAAAACCCTCTCGCAATTAAATTTTCCCCAAAAAAAATTTTTTTTTAAAAATTTAAATAAAACGAATCACTAAATGAAACTGTAAGTAAAAAGGGTTTTGTTAGGGGTTTTTTAATCTTTTTTTCTATTCACCCAAATTGTAAAAATGTTAAAGTCCCCAAAAGTTAAACAAAGGGAAACTAGCATATGAAAAAATTAAAAATTTACCCCTTTTTTCTTTTCATGCCCCTTTCAAAAAATGGTTTTAAAAATCATTTTAGCAAAAAAAGGAAAACCCTTCTGAAAAGATCTAATTTTCGGGAAATTCCCGGGCAACTCTTTTTTAAAAATAAATTTTCTTTTTTCCCGGGATTTTGTCCCTTTTGGGGAAAAAAAACCAAAAAAACCAAAAATTAAACTTTTGCCCCCCCTCCTCCCCTGAGCATTTCCAGTGGCTTATTCTAGCTTTAAATTTTCGGGGGCCTTGGGTTGAAACCGTTTTTGCGGGGGCCCCCCTTCCAAAAAAAAAAAACCCCTTTTTTTTGGGGTCCCCCAAAAATTTTTTGGCATTTTTGGGGTTTGGGTGTTGTCCGTACGTCCGTCCTTTCCGCCCGGATTTGCCCGGGCCCTATATCTGCTCTTTTTTGGGGGGATTCAAAAAACTTAAAGATGTTTTTTCCCTTTAATGAGAAAAAACGTGTCCCCCAAAAAAACCCAACCCCCCGGCCTAGTTCACGCCCCAAGGGTCACCGGGAGTCGGAGGGGGAAAATCGTGCCCGGAGATCTTTCTATAGGGATGGGGAAAAATTTTTTTTTAAATTTTAAAAAAAATTGGCAAAAATTTTTTCCAGGGGAAAAGGCCGGTGTTTGGGGCGAAAATTTGGTTTGGGGAAAAGGTAAAAGGTCAAAAATTAGAGGTAAAAGTCAAATAAAATTTCAATTTTTACAAAACCCTTAAAAACTAAAAACTGTTTCCGTTTCAAAAATTAATTTTTTTCCCAACCCTTCAGGGGAAAATTATGGAGTTTAAACCCCAAATTTTGGTAAATGACCCTATTTTTTGTTTTTACAATATAAAGGGTAAAAGGCCCCAATTATCTTTTCTTTAAATGTTTAAAAATGTCCTTTATATTTTTCCCTGTAAAAATTTAAAACCCTACAGAAGGGGGGGCTCGAAATTGCGGGGGAATGCAAAAAATTATTTTTTTGAAAACCCTTTTAAACATTCTTTTAAATTTTTTTTAAACTACTTTTTAAAACCCTTCTTGCGATTTTGAACGAAACCCAAAGGGGCCCTACCCCGGGGGATTTTTTTTAAAATTCCCAAAGAAGAACAGACAAAGGGGAAGGGAGGGGAAAAAGGACAAGGGGAGGGAAATATTTTCAAATTTTTTGCCCTAAAAAATAAAATTCTTTTTTAAACCCCATTTCGAATTAAAATTAGAAATTCAAACCCAAAAATTTTAAAAGTTGTATAAAATGTGGCCTCTAGAGTGTTTTTATTTTTTGGGGTAAATATAGATGGGGTCTTGGGGGATTATCGTTTAAATTTGTTTAACCCTATTTTTCAAGGGGAATCGCTTTTTTTTTTCTTTAATATAATCTTTTCCCGTTTTTTTTATATTTAACACGTTAATAAAAAATTTTGAAGTGATCTTTTCCCCCAGACTTCCATAAGAAAAAAGGCTTTAAAAGCGTGGGGTTTTTTTCTAGGGGGTTTTTAAAAAAGGTTTATTTAAAAATGTTTTTTTTTTTTATTTTTTAAGTCATTGAAAAAAAGAATTTTTCCATTCTTTTGTCAAAAAATATTAATATTTTTTTTAAAACTCTTTTCAAAAAATTTTTTTAAAGGGCTCCCCCGGGGCCTTCCCCTTTTTAAAAATTTTTTAGCTTGGTTAAAAAAATCTTTATTCAAAAAAAATTTAATGTGAAATCCTATAAAATCCGGGTTTTTTCCCGGGGTTTTGGTTGGGGGTTTTTTATAAAAGGACAATCTAAAAGGGAAAAAAACCTTTTTTTAAAAATTTGTATGGGTTTAGAGGGGTTAAGGTTAAAAAATTTCCCAAAGGGGATGTAAATGTGTTTTGGTAAAATTACATTAACCCTTTTAAAATTAAATTATTTTAAGCTATTATTTTTTTGAAATCAACAAAGGTAAAATTTAGAAAGCTTGTTAGCCCCTCAGAGCAATTTTTTTAAACCCAAATTCGGCAAAATTTTGTATCGTTCCCATAAATTTTTTTATTTATTCTTCCCACATGGAAATTAATAAATTTTAATTTTGTTTTTGACACCCTTCCATACATATATATTGAAAATTTGACCCCTCGTCAGATATACCCACCGGGCCCTTCACATTGGGGGGCTTTTGGTAAAACCTTCAAAATATACAGTCTTTAAAATTTTTGGGAAAAATTTTTTTAATAGAAATTTAAGGCTTGGGTTGCGTAACAATTCCCAAAAAGCAGCATCAAATTAGGTTCACTTATAAGGGCCTGGTATCTTTCTGGAATTTGGTTTCCAAATTCGTTGTTTTGGTTTTTTCTGAAACTCTTCCCTTTCCTCAAAGCCCCCGGGGCAAAAGGTCCGGGTTTTTCAAAATGTCATGCTCCCCCCTTAAAATTCCCCAATGGGGCCTAAGGGTTTGTATTCAAACCCAACCACTTTTCCCTTAAATCCCTAGGGGAAAAACAAAACCCCAACGTTTTGGGTTTGGAAAAAAGAAAATATTTTCTATTTTCTTTCCCCCCGGGTTTTTTACGGGGGCCAAATCTTTGAGGCTAAATATCGGGAAACCCAAACCCGGTTATCCCTTTATTAGTGTTTTTTTTCCTTCTTTGAATCAAAAACGTTTTGCCTTTTTTCAACTAGGGTTTGGTTTTTTTAACCCCAAAAAAAAAACCAAAAAAAAATAATAAAAAAAAAATTTTTTTAAAACAAAAATTTGGGCCATCCCCCGATTTTTAACATTTTTAGTAGGTTTGGCGTTCTTTCTTATTTTTGTCTGGCCCGGGAATCCCATACGGGGTTTTTTGACTGTCATTTAAAAATAACTCGAAATTTTTTCTTGCTTTTTATTAGGGGGGTTTTTAAATTTTTTAAAAAAAATGGGTTTGGGGGTTTTCCTTGTTTATTAAATTCTGTAAATTTGGGTGGGTTTGTGTTCAACATCTTCCCCGGAAATACTTTCTCTTTTTTGGGGGGAATTTTGCAGTCGTTCAGATTTATCGTTTTTTTTTTTGCGGGTTCTTTAAAACCCCTTTTTCGTTTCTTGGGTTTCCCTGTTTCTTTTTTTATTAAAACTTTGGGTCATCTTTTGGGACCTTCATTTGGTCGTTTTTCTGTGTTTTTGGAACAGCATCTCATTACCCCCGGCCTATAGCTTTTCCAGCCCTTTTGGCCCCGATTTACCTTGTTTTTTCCCCTTTTGGGAAATAATCCCTTTTTTTCATTTTAATTTTGTTATTTTTGGAAGGGTCCCTTTCCATTTAAGACCCAAATTTTTTCCCCTCCTTTTTTTCTAAATTTTCGGGTGTTTTTAAAAAGGAATTGGGTCCCCGAACCAAAACCTCTGTTCTTTTTAAAATTTTGAAAAATCGTAATTTTCCCTTCTGCTTTCGTTTTGCCTTTTAAATTTTTGGACATGCTTTTTTCTGTTAAACGACAAAAAAATGAACGAGTTTTTTTTCCCTTTGTGAAATTTCCCAGAGTTTTGGGGTTATTTTCCGTTTGCTTTATAAGTCAAAGTTTTTTTAAAGCGGGGGCTTTTTCCAAACACAAATAATGGTTTTTTTTTTCGTAAACTCTGTTAAAATAAGGAAACAAATTTAAGGGGGGGTAACTTAATGTCCCCTTTTTTCCTTTTGCAAATTACATGTGAAAAAGCTTTTGCAAAAGTTTGTTAAACTTTTCATTTAATTTCTCCTGGTTTTGGGGTGGGTGATATCTGATCCCGATTCTTGTTTTCCCAAACTTTTTGAAAAATTTTTTTCATTCAAGCCGTTGCGAATTTTTTCCCTGATCCGTTTTAAAGCTGGGGAAACCATTTTGGTTCCCGTAAAATTTGGTAAATACTTTTTAACCCTTTTTTCAAAATGTTTTCTGGAACCCTTTCCCTCTCCCCATTTGTAAATATTCTTTTTAAAAAATAACTTTTGTTTTCCTAAATTTTAAAGGAAAAAGGCATTTTCAATACTTTTTTTTAATAAACGGATTGTAAAAGAAATATATATATCCCAGCCGATAGATGTTTTTTTTTTTCAATTTTTTAAATTTTGCCTAAAACTAAATTTCATTCGTGTTTCTAGGGGGCAGCATGCTTTTTAAAATGTTTTTTGGAAAAAACCCCTCAGGGCATATAGGGTTACCCTTAAAAAACACTTCAAATTCCTTTTTATTTTTAAACAAAAACTGGAACCGGGTTTTTGAGGGCGGGGCGACATAAATTAAATTTATTTAAACATTTTGTTTGAATTAAAATGGGTAAAAAATCTTTTCCCATGCGTTAAGATAGGGCCCTGCACAAGCATTTATCGTATCTCAAAAGAAGCCTTTACTTTGCCCCAAAACCCAGTTCCTTCCGGGGCAGCCTAGAATCTGGAGGTGACCCATTTTGGGGGTAAAGTTTTTACAAAATTTCCCCCAAATTTTTCATTCAAATTGGATTAGGGTCGAAAAATCGGGACGGACACTGCACGAAATATACAAACTAAAAAACTGGGGGACTAAGGTAGTTCCCCCAAAGGGGGGTTTTTCGACAAAAAGGAAAGGAAAAAAAACAAGGGGCCCAGAGGGCCCTGGGGTCGTAAACCTGTATATACCCCCCCCGGCCCAATTTTTCCCAAAGGGTTTTATTTTGTTTTTTTGAACAACTTGGGGACCCCCATAAAGATTTCATGTAAATATCTTACTTTTCCCTTTTTGGGGTTTTTTAAAGAAGTTTTTAAATTTTTTTTACATATGAAATTAAAGGGAAAAATCAATGACCCCGGGGGCCGGGGAAATTTTCCCCCGGGGGCTTTTTTTTTTG